>NC_064550.1:11050491-11342991 GCF_023856365.1 Brienomyrus brachyistius
ATCGGATTTGGAAAGTCCGTTCACACAGAGAAAGGAGAAAGACAACACGGAGACATGGCCATGCATATCTCCGTCTGTTCTTACAATATTCATTCCACATTATTGCATTTAAAATATTCCATTAAATACTCAACACTAATCAATAGATATGCTGTATGCTTTCGCTGAGAGATAAATATGACGAAACATTTATAGTGTTACATGCTTTGCTTAGCTCCTCGTCTGTGGTCCACTCCCGTCGCCGAACTGATCTCCAGTATGAACCCCGTATGTTATTATACACGGTGTAAATTTTTACTGTTTCTTTGACAACACCGCCGCCGCGCGACTCGATGCAACATTTCGTCATTTAAAAACGTCCCAGGGTTTCATAGAAAAGGGGAATGATATACTACTTTCATTGACAAATTTAAAGTCAAAGCAGAGCGACTTCTTTCTAATCTTATTCACTTCTCAAGTAACACAACGCAGAGATAGTCAGGCTGTGGTCTTTTGCTTAAATCTCTAAAAGCGAGTTAACCCAAATAATGACTAATTTCACCACGCAAGTATTCAAAGAACCGTAAACGCAATAAGTTTCTACTCGTGTTTCACTTGCAAATCAAATTTTAACTGACATAATTCTGAGAGGAACGGCTTCCTCAATTAATTTAAAATTGAGAAGCACAAAAAACAAGAAGGTAAACAGGAAGAAAATGTTTCCTTTACTTACGTGCATTTACCAAAATCTCAAAATGTGCATATCTGAGCAAAATTAGCAGGTAAAATGTGGTTTGTAATAGGGTTTGTCCCAGTGTGCAAACATTTCAATATATTTTGTCACTCAGTCAGGGACGGATTATGTGTTGTGTGGGCCCCTGGGCAAAACGTTTGCGCCCCCCCCCCCCCCACCACCAGCACCACCACCAGCATCACCACCACAGCCACCACAATTCAAGGGCCCTTGGCAGCCAAACACCCTCCCTATAGGGTCAGGGGCCCTTGTAGGCAGAGGATCAAAGAATGTAGGCCCTCTAAAATAGACAAACGAAAATACATTGTTGATAAGCGTTGCAAATTGTTTTGGGCTAGGGGCCCCACTGGCCCCCTGCACCCCAAGGGCCCCTGGGCAGCGGGCCCGCTGGCCCGGTCCGTAATCCGTCCCTGCACTCAGTAGAATGCTTAAAATTAAGGGTAAATAAACAACTTATTACATTGTGTATTCAAAAAGTTCGAAGCTTAAAATGAAGCAATTAACAAATACTGTTCACCTCCAGCGCCATTCATAAATATGTATAATAAAACTTCAGGTTACAATTCCCATGAGAAAAATAAATAAATAAATGTTATTATTAAATATCTTTGAAAAAAACTAAAATTTGTCATATAAATTCTTAAATATATGAAATGTATTTTTAATGGAAAATATTAAGGGGAAGAAAAAAAGTTATGAATATTACAATATGCAAGAAGATCAACAAACTCCCGGCGATGTCATGCACGCTTAAATTATGGATTCTTACCTCTCCGGAAAATCTTTTACTTTGTTCGTGGACCACAAGCGTATTCCCGTTGCTTCCGGGGACAATAGCAGAACCGATACTCATCCTGGGTCCAACTAACATGTACCGTTTCTCTCCGGATCTGTACTGGATGCTGTGACACAGAGTTCCGTTCCCGCTCGTGTCTATGCAGTTGGAATCACGTGAGTACTTGGAGGAATAGTCTGGAGGTTTAGAGCACTGCATGACTATCAGGCCGATCATACTGAAGACAAAAAGCGCTGAAACTGAGCCCAGAGAGATCATCAGATACAAGGTGATGTTGTTCTCCTCTTCCTTCTTTACGGAGCGTTTAGTATCAGAAGATGCAAACGCCTCTTTGGTCTCGACTGCGTTTATGACCACGGTTGCTGTAGCTGACAGTGAGATGTTTCCGTTGTCTTTTACTAGTATGATTAATTTATGCAAAACAACATCTGATTCAGTAAATGACCGAAGTGTCCTGATCTCTCCTGTGTAGCGCTCCAAACCAAAGAGACTGGGGTCCGTAACTTGCTGCAGTGAGAATGACAACCAGCCATTGTATCCTATGTCAGGATCATAGGCTCTTACTTTAGTCACCAAATGACCTGCGTTCGCATTGCGGGAAAACTCTACTACACCCTCCGTGGAGCCGTTAGTACTGACAGGAGACAGGATGACCGGAGGGTTGTCATTCTGATCCAGGATGAACACATTCACCGTGACGTTGTTGCTTAGCGACGGGGTTCCGGAGTCTTTAGCTACTACTTGGAACTGGAAGGTTTTCATTGTTTCAAAGTCAAAGCTTTTCAGCGCATAAATGTCACCACTATCAGAGTTAATATTTAAGAAAGAAGTTACACTTTGACTTGGAATTACGTTCCCAAATGAATAGGAAATGAGAGCATTTTCACTCTGATCTGCATCAGAGGCACTAATTTTGAATATAGATGCACCTGGGTCGTTATTTTCCATTATATAGAAGGTGTAGGGACTGTGTGCGAAGACCGGACTGTTGTCGTTAACATCTGATAATTCCACGCGGACTGTCTTAATGGAGGATAACGAAGGGGTTCCTAGGTCCCTCGCTGTTATAATTATTTCGTACTGTGGTGCCAGCTCTCTGTCTAAACGGCCCTTTGTTACTAATGAATAGAAATTGTCCTCACTCGAATGTTTTAGTTCAAACGGCATGTCCTTCGCTAGCGTACAAACTACCTGTCCATTCACACCTGAATCCAGGTCAGTTACTCCGATCAGGGCCACCACAGTACCTACAGGCGCGTTCTCGGGAATCTGATTCGACAGAGATGTTATATGTATCTCCGGCGTGTTATCGTTCATATCCTCCACCTTCACAAATACGTTGCACTGAGTGGAAAACGGGACTGTCCCACCGTCTGATGCCTGTATATTTAGGTCATAAATTTGATTTTCTTCAAAATCAACTACGCCCTGAATTTTAATTTTACCACTTTTTTCATCTAAGTCAAATACTTGTGATACCTGACTACTGAATTTATTTATAAAGGTATACGTTACTTCTCCGTTAACTCCGTCATCCAAATCAGTGGCATTTATTTGTGCAACTAATGTACCAATTTGAACATTTTCCTGGACCGAGACGCTGTAATCCTGTCTATTACATACTGGGGCGTTGTCATTTACATCCAGAACTGTAACTGTGATATTCAAGGTGTCCGATCGCTGTGGACTACCATCGTCAGAGGCGACCAGAGATAATTTATGCACCGTTTTGAGTTCCCTGTCGACTGGTTTCTGTAATGTCAAAAACGGAATCTTAATGTTTTGATTCCGATCGTGAATTTCAAGTTTGAAATACTCGCTGTGACTCAGTTTGTAAAACCGCAAACCATTTACACCAACATCTAGATCTATCGCAGCCTCTAATTGAAAACGAGTTCCAGGCGTGGCGGATTCGTAAATTTCAATGCGACTCTCCCTGCTGGGAAAACTGGGTGAATGGTCATTAATGTCTAAAATTTCTACAGTAACTCGGTGCATTTCTACCGGGTTCTCAATCACAGCTTTAAGATTAAAATAACATGGAGTCGTTTTACCGCATAGATCCTCTCTGTCTATCCTCTGGTTGACAAACAAAGCGCCGTCTCTCTGGTTTACCTGGAAAAGGTCCTGCTTTGTTCCCGTCACAATACGCAGGTTCCGATCCACTAACGCGCTTTTATCCAGTCCGATGTCTTTAGCCACATTCCCCACTACGGTGCCGAGCGGTAATTCCTCCTCGATGGAGTAACGGACTTGACAAGATCCTCTTCTGCTCAACAACGACAGAACCACAAAATGAAGAAATGCCCAGCCATACTGCCGTGTCCTCTTGCATTGGTCGGTCTCCATTATACTGACGCAGTAGACTTTCACCATTCAGAAATATTACATACTCAAATGACAATATAGAAAACTGCGATAAAATGCACGTCGAATAATGTAGTCCCGACTTTACTCATTTCATTTCCGGCAATCAAAAGAACGTTCATTCATGCTCCGCAGGATTATTTCACACAGGATTCGCGCAAATGACAAAGAGGAGGAGGCATTTTCGGCTGTTCCTGAAACGGTTCCTTTGCCAATGCTGCCACCATGGGACCGCAAACGTCAGCGACGCCATAAAATGTATGTATGAATGAAGAACACAAACTTGGCCACGATCGAATACAGGATAAAACAGTACATTATGTAGCAAATCATATTAAAATTAACATATAATTAATAATGATAATAAAATCAAATACTGACTATATTGATGTATATATTGAAACACTTACAATTAATTTAGTTATTTTGCTAGGAAATCTACATTCAATTAATCTTATTAATTACTCAGGGTTGAGACCGAGAACCGCATCTTTCAAGAAATGAATGGATGAGTGAAAGTAAAAAAAAAAAATTCGAGATAAACCGTAAAATTCGGGTCGTAAAAATATCAATTTAATATTAACGATTCAACCTTTGCAATGCAGGTGGAATGAAGATAATGTATTTAAAACAACAGATTAAGCAACATTATAAAGAGAATAGAAATAAAAGGATAAAAGATAAAAAAAATGAATAAAGAACTGAAAGAAGAGCTGCAGTTAACTTCTACATGAAATTAAAAGCAGCTTCCGCTCCGGACCCACTCGCGACTCTAAATAGCAGGCGTACAAGCGGGTAAATTGACAAAGAAAGAAATAAGGAAATAAATAAATAAACTAGGTAAGGTGTGCAGGTCTTACCTCTCCGGAAAATCTCTTACTGTGTTCCTGAACCACAAGCGTATTCCCGTTGCTTCCAGGGACAATAGTAGAACCGATACTCATCCTGGGTCCAACTAACATGTACCGTTTCTCTCCGGATCTGTACTGGATGCTGTGACACAGAGTTCCGTTCCCGCTCGTGTCTATGCAGTTGGAGTCACGTGAGTACTTTGAGGAATAGTCTGGAGGTTTAGAGCACTGCATGACTATCAGGCCGATTATACTGAAGACAAAAAGGGCTGAAACTGAGCCCAGCGAGATCATCAGATACAAGGTGATGTTGTTCTCCTCTTCCTTCTTTACTGAGCGTTTAGTATCAGAAGATGCAAACGCCTCTTTGGTCTCCACTGTGTTTATGACCACGGTTGCCTTAGCTGACAGTGAGATGTTTCCGTTGTCTTTAACTACTATGACTAATTTATGCAAAACAACATCTGATTCAGTAAATGGCCGAAGTGTCCTGATCTCTCCTGTGTAGCGCTCCAAACCAAAGAGACTGGGGTCCGTGACTTGCTGTAGAGAGAATGACAACCAGCCATTGTATCCTATGTCAGGATCATAGGCTCTTACTTTAGTCACCAAATGACCCGCGTTCGCATTGCGGGAAAGCTCTACTACACCATCCGTGGAGCCGTTAGTACTGGCAGGAGACAGGATGACCGGAGGGTTGTCATTCTGATCCAGGATGAACACATTCACCGTGACGTTGTTGCTTAGCGACGGGGTTCCGGAGTCTTTAGCTACTACTTGGAACTGGAACGTTTTCATTGTTTCAAAGTCAAAGCTTTTCAGCGCATAAATATCACCACTATCAGAGTTAATGTTCAAAAAAGATGTTACACTTTGACTTGGAATTATATTCCCAAATGAATAAGAAATGAGAGCATTTTCACTCTCATCTGCATCAGATGCGCTAATTTTGAATATAGATGCACCTGGGTCGTTATTTTCCACTATATAGAAGGTGTAGGGACTGTGTGAGAAGACCGGACTGTTGTCGTTAACGTCTGATAATTCCACGCGGATTGTCTTAATGGAGGATAACGCAGGGGTTCCCAGGTCCCTTGCAGTTATAATTATTTCGTACTGTGGTACCAACTCTCTGTCTAAACGGCCCTTTGTTACTAATGAATAGAAATTGTCCTCACTCGAATGTTTCAGGTCAAACGGCATGTCCTTTGCCAGTGTACAAACTACCTGTCCATTCACACCTGAATCCAGGTCAGTTACTCCGATCAGGGCCACCACGGTACCTACAGGCGCGTTCTCGGGAATCTGATTGGACAGAGAGGTGATCTCTATCTCAGGCCTGTTATCGTTCATATCCTCCACTTTCACATACACTTTGCAATAAGAAGTCATCGGAAGTATTCCCCTATCAGACACTTGAATGTTTATCTCGTAAACTTGTTTCGCTTCAAAATCAATCAAACCTTTAACAACAATTATCCCCGATTTTAAGTCCAAATCGAAGACTTCAGAAGCTTTAGTCCTGAAATTACTGCGGAATGAGTATTCGACTTCGCCATTCATGCCTTCATCTGCATCAGACGCATTAACTTGTATAAGAACCGTACCTATTGGTATATTCTCTGGTACAGTAACTGTATATTTCTGCTGTCCACACAAAGGCGCGTTGTCATTAGCATCCAAAACAATGACAGTGACATTTAAAGAACCAGACCTACTCGGACTGCCGCCGTCCATGGCTATTAGTTGTATATTATATGATGACATAAGTTCCCGGTCTAAAGGTTTACTGAGCAGTATGAACGGAATTTTGCTGTCTTCTGTCGATTCATCAATTTCCAACTTAAAGTGTTCGTTCTGACTCAGTTTGTAGGAATGCAATGCATTCAAACCATTGTCTGGGTCGTGAGCTCCTTCTAGCTCGAATTTTGCTCCAACCTTCGTAGATTCCGGAATTTCCAAACGATAACCTTTATCGGGGAAATTCGGGGAATGGTCGTTTATGTCTAAAATCTCTACAGTAATATGATGTACTTCTAGCGGATTTTCTATCACCGCTTTAAGATTTATCAAACATGGAGACGTTTTACCGCACAGATCCTCTCTGTCTATCCTCTGGTTCACAAACAAAGCGCCGTCTCTCTGATTTACCTGGAAAAGATCCTGCTTTGTTCCCGTCACGATGCGCAGGTTCCGATCCACCAACACGCTTGTATCCAGTCCCATGTCTTTAGCTACATTTCTGACTACGGTGCCGAGCGGTAATTCCTCCTGAACAGAATATCGGATTTGTAAAGTCCTTTCACACAATGACAGGAGAAACACAACATGGAGACATGGCCACATGTATCCCCGTCTCTTCTTACTGTATTCTTTCCACATGATTGGATGTCAAATATTCCATTAAATATACAGAAACATAAATCAATGGATGTTCTGTAAGCTTTCGCCGAGAAATAAATGATTGCGCATTTACGGAATAAAATGCCATTCGTTTCTGGCATCCAGCTCCTCGTCTGTGGTCCCACGTCGCCGAACGGATCTCCAGCATAAACCCCGTATGTTATGGAAGATAATACCGGTTTTATTCAGTTTCTTTGACAACACCGCCGCCGTGCGATCCGTGTGACATAATTGTAATTACTGTTTAAATTCGTTTCAAAGTAGCTTTGCACTCTAGGTTCGCCTTTTTAAAGTTAAATAAAATGTTATAAAATAACACCAGAATACAGACAATACAGTGGAGGTGAATAATTGATCGGCTTTATCGTTTTTTTATTAAGGTGTACCGTTATTTCTAGAGGAAATGGCGAAATGAGAAAATGTAACACTATAGTGAAAGAAAATGCTTTTGCGTATCCTTCTAAAATTAGGAGTCCGATCCCAACTACATCACTAATGCCCAGTCACCCTAATGATCACAATCAGTAATGAATATTCCGTACCAACCGTGTACTCAATGAGGCACACCCATAATCAGTCTGCATACACAGATTTTACTAAGAAATCCCGTTTACCTTCTTGCTCGTTTAATAAACTAAGACGATTTAGAAGAGTTTAACTCGGACTTTTCAAACATAGACACTTCATGCTATTATTTTCTTAAAACTGTGCTTGAGAACCTGTATGAGATGCGGTAAATTGTTGTTGACGTTTTGAATATTAATGACTTTTCATACCATTTTCATAATGAAAACAGGTTAAATTCTTTCCCGTTTCTTTCTCTTAGGCTTCCATTATTAATTGGTATAACACACAATTAAATTCTCCGTGATTTGGATTATAATCCATAGGAATAAATTTAGATTGAAACAGGATAGATCAAGTGTTTAAGGGGCCCTTAGTGGGGATGGGGGTCCCTCTGAGACATGACTGATTGGGTGGTGGGGGAATGGTCTCTGTAACTTTACTGACCAGGGACTTAATCTGGGCCACCCGTGGTGAGAATCATGCCGTTTTTTAAGTAGAGACATTTCCAATAAACCACCAGTAATGTCAAACAGCTAAAAACATGGCAGACATTAAGCTCAGCAATCCATAAACGGCTTTCAATTCTAACAGTCATATTTTTAAACTGAATTTTAACTAAAAAAAGATTTCATGGAAATCCCTGGTGGTAGTTTGTAACTCAACGTAATAATAAATAGCAAACTCTTAACATTTGAATTACGGGAAAACATTATTAAAACAGGGGTTATTCAAACAGATAATGGTTGATTTAAACATGGATTGAAATTGTCTTTATTGATTGGTTACTGTTTAATTAATTACTGTGATACGTTATTAATTCGCCATTTTTCAAACAAAATCTTGCCTACAGATAAACCTGTAAATCATCACACCTAAGATGCATGGTATCATTTTTCCCAGTCCCCCCCACCCCCTATGCTGACCAGGATGATTAGTTAGCAGATAAATGGAAGACTGGATGGATGGAACCATATCAACACATGAGAAAGACCAAACCGTCCTACGTGCCACATGACCTAATACGATTCTTCAATGCTTCTGTGTTCAGCACCATTTATTGTGGCATTCAGTACTTTATATTGCCCAACTTAAGTTAAAAGAAAACACTCCAATGATCAAACATAGAAGCAAGAGTCAGTAAGAGGAAAGTGGTATTTCTGCCTCTAACATCAGATATCTTACTGACGCTGCTATGTTATGATACAGCTGTCTGAAATCTCAATAAAATATTTTAAACACTGGCACAGATAGGGTTAAAGAGATGAATGAATGAATGAATGAATGAATGAATGAATGAATGAATGAATGAATGAATACATGAATATCGGCTGCATTAGTATTCTTTCAATGTCAATTTCTTAAAAAAGGAGCAAATGAGTTACTGGTATCATTTCCCATATTAAGTATAATAAGCAAAGTATTATAAGAACATGAAATAAAATTATAACTGAAATAAGAACTGCATTATATTGAAAAGTACAAGGAAGTGAAAACGCCTTACCTCCCCGGAATATCTCTTACTGTGTTCCTGAACCACAAGCGTATTCCCGTTGCTTCCAGGCACAATAGTAGAACCGATACTCATCCTCGGTCCAACTAACATGTACCGTTTCTCTCCGGATCTGTACTGGATGCTGTGACACAGAGTTCCGTTCCCGCTCGAGTCTATGCAGTTGGAGTCACGTGAGTACTTGGAGGAATAGTCTGGAGGTTTAGAGCACTGCATGACTATCAGGCCAATTATACTGAAGACAAAAAGGGCTGAAACTGAGCCCAGCGAGATCATCAGATACAAGGTGATGTTGTTCTCCTCTTCCTTCTTTACTGAGCGTTTAGTATCAGAAGATGCAAACGTCTCTTTGGTCTCCACTGCGTTTATGACCACGGTTGCTGTAGCTGACAGTGAGATGTTTCCGTTGTCTTTAACTAGTATGACTAATTTATGCAAAACAATGTCTGATTCAGTAAATGGTCGAAGTGTCCTGATCTCTCCTGTGTAGCGCTCCAAACCAAAGAGACTGGGGTCTGTGACTTGCTGCAGAGAGAATGACAACCAGCCATTGTATCCTATGTCAGGATCATAGGCTCTTACTTTAGTCACCAAATGACCCGCGTTTGCATTGCGGGAAAGCTCTACTACACCCTCCGTGGAGCCGTTAGTACTGACAGGAGACAGGATGACCGGAGGGTTGTCGTTCTGATCCAGGATGAACACATTCACCGTGACGTTGTTGCTTAGCGACGGGGTTCCGGAGTCTTTAGCTACTACTTGGAACTGGAAGGATTTCATTGTTTCAAAGTCAAAGCTTTTCAGCGCATAAATATCACCGCTATCAGAGTTAATGTTTAAGAAAGAAGTTACACTTTGACTTGGAATTATATTCCCAAATGAATAGGAAATGAGAGCATTTTCACTCTCATCTGCATCAGAAGCACTGATTCTGAATATAGATGCACCGGGGTCGTTATTTTCCATTATATAGAAGGTGTATGGACTGTGTGAGAAGACCGGACTGTTGTCGTTAACGTCTGATAATTCCACGCGGACTGTCTTAACGGAGGATAACGAAGGGGTTCCCCGGTCCCTCGCTGTTATAATTATTTCATACTGTGGTTTTGACTCCCTGTCTAAGCTTCCCGTTGTCACTAAAGAATAGAAATTGTTCTCAGTTGAATGTTTCAGGTCAAATGGTAAGTCTTCGGTCAGCGTACAAACTACCTGCCCATTCACACCAGAATCCAGATCTGTTACTGCGATCAGCCCTACCACGGTAGCTACAGACGTATTCTCGGGAATCCGACTTGAAATAGATGTGATGTCTATCTCCGGTGTGTTATCGTTCACATCCTCCACCTTCACAAACACATTGCAGTGAGTGGACAACGGTACTGGTCCACCATCTGAAACCTGTATATTTAGCTCATAAAATTGTTTCCTTTCGTAGTCAATTGGTCCTCTTACTTTTATTTCTCCCGTTTTTCTGTTAATTTCGAATAGCTCTGAGTCACTGTTTCTCGGTTTATTTCGAAACGCATACTCAACCATGCCATTCGTACCTTCATCTTTATCGGAAGCATTTACGCGTAATAAAAATGTACCAAGAGGGATGTTTTCAGGCACGATCACTGTATATTTCTGCTGACCGCAAACTGGCGCATTGTCATTGATATCCAGTATGACAACAGTGATATTTAAAATGCCGGATTTCTGAGGATTGCCGCTATCTAAAGCAGTTAAGACTAAATTGTATTGTGGGATGTGTTCCCTGTCCAGTGGTTTCTGTAAAACTAAAAATGGAATTTTACTGTCTTTACTTAACTCCTCTATCTCTAACTGAAACTTATCGTTGTGGGTCAGTTTATAGATCAGTAAGCCATTTAAACCCACATCGGAATCATGCGCACCTTCCAACTGAAAGCGCGCCCCAGACATGGCATTCTCTGGTATTTCTAAAAGATAATCTTTGTCTGGAAAGATGGGAACGTTATCGTTAACATCCACAATTTCTACAGTAACATAATGCATTTCAAGTGGGTTTTCTATCACAGCTTTAAGGTTAATTAAACATTGAGCAGTTTTACCGCATAGGTCCTCTCTGTCTATCCTCTGGTTGACAAACAAAGCGCCGTCTCTCTGGTTTACAAGGAAAAGGTCCTGCTTTGTTCCCGTCACAATACGAAGGTTCCGATCGGCCAGGCCACTTTTATCCAGTCCCACGTCTTTAACCACATTCCCCACCACGGTGCCGAGCGGTAATTCCTCCTGGATGGAGTAACGGACTTGACAAGATCCTCTTTTGCACAACAACGACAGAACCGTAAAATGAAGAAACGCCCAGCCATATTGGTGTGTCCTTTTGTATTGGTAGATCTCCATTATGTTGATGTAGCCCGTTTCCACCATTAAACTATACTTTCTGTCATGAAGACATTATCAGTCAGTAAGATCTTTAAAAATACATTTATATAACCTATACTAAATACCCGTTCTTTCTCTATAACTTTCAGCTTCCCGTAATCGAGAGAAATTTATATTCCGACTCAGGCAGCTACATTCACCTCTCTGCGTGTAATCGACAACGGGAAAGAAGATATTTCAGCTACACCTCCTACTATTTCTTTGCCAATACTGCCACCAAGGGATCATTGGTATATGTAAAGGCTTAAAATACATGAAGAACAAAAGGATCACGCGTCCACCCCGCGAGTGCGAGATTAAAACTGCACGTGGCATTTCAATAAAGTGATAAAACGAATATAAACACTGAAAATGTCAATAACTCAATTCCACGGTATAAATCATAGAGCTACACATTTAACAGGTTTATATGTCACCATGAGCGCCATTAGGTCCGATTATTCTGGGAGAGCGCCCCGAATATTATAGGCCCGATGCTAATTATCATCCTTCAAAAACAAAAGTCAAGCCCCAGGTAAACTGGACTTAGCCCCTGATCTTTTCATTAGCTATAAACTCCCCTGGGTGTCACATTGCAATCTGTGTATTTTTATTTATACTAAACTGTGGAAAATATGTGTAATGTTTATGTACATATTATTAACTATAAATAATACAGTCTTGTCCATCAATAACGTATTTACCAAATCTAAGTGACTTACGCTGCATAAAAACAGCTTGGCAATAACCGTCCGTAACATTTTAGGCAATTGCAGATGTCCAAAGACAAGTATAATACTCAAGAGACAGACAAATTGAGGGGAACAAATTAAAAATGTGAGAGGTTATATTACGCATTAAAAATATGAAACGGAGATAGTCAACGTGTTAAGCAAAAACTTTAAGTTTATACCTTATAAACGAGGCGTGGAAAGATTGAAGCATTTGAGATTTTCTACAAAGACGTTTGTGTACAGTAAGCAGTGTGACACGCGGGCATACAGGGAAGCACAAAAATACAATCACACGAAAATAGAAATTGCACATATTGTCGTTTACTTCAACAAAGTTTCAAAACAATAATGGGAATATGTGAATGTCTTACCTCTCCGGAAAACCTCTTACTGTGTTCATGGACCACAAGCGTATTCCCGTTGCTTCCAGGGACAATAGTTGAACCGATACTCATTCTGGGTCCAACTAACATGTACCGTTTCTCTCCGGATCTGTACTGGATGCTGTGACACAGAGTTCCGTTCCCGCTCGTGTCTATGCAGTTGGAATCACGTGAGTACTTGGAGGAATAGTCTGGAGGTTTAGAGCACTGCATGACTATCAGGCCGATTATACTGAATACAAAAAGGGCTGAAACTGAGCCCAGAGAGATCATCAGGTACAAGGTGATGTTGTTCTCCTCTTCCTTCTTTACTGAGCGTTTAATATCAGAAGATGCAAACGCCTCTTTGGTCTCCACTGCATTTATGACCACGGTTGCTGTAGCTGACAGTGAGATGTTTCCGTTGTCTTTTACTAATATGACTAATTTATGCAAAACAACATCTGATTCAGTAAATGACCGAAGTGTCCTGATCTCTCCTGTGTAGCGCTCCAACCCAAGAAGACCGGGGTCTGTGACTTGCTGCAGAGAGAATGACAACCAGCCATTGTATCCTATGTCAGGATCATAGGCTCTTACTTTAGTCACCAAATGACCCGCGTTTGCATTGCGGGAAAGTTCTACTACACCCTCCGTGGAGCCGTTAGTACTGACAGGAGACAGGATGACCGGAGGGTTGTCATTCTGATCCAGGATGAACACATTCACCGTGACGTTGCTGCTTAGTGACGGGGTTCCAGAGTCTTTAGCTGCTACTTGGAATTGGAAGGTTTTCATTGTTTCAAAATCGAAACTTTTTAGCGCATAAATATCACCGCTATCAGAGTTAATGTTTAAGAAAGAAGTTACACTTTGACTTGGAATTATATTCCCGAATGAATAGGAAATTAGAGCATTTTCACTCTCATCTGCATCAGAGGCACTAATTTTGAATATAGATGCACCAGGCTCGTTATTTTCCATTATATAGAAGGTGTAGGGACTGTGTGAGAAGACCGGACCGTTGTCGTTAACGTCTGATAATTCCACGCGGACTGTCTTAATGGAGGATAACGAAGGGGTTCCCAGGTCCCTCGCTGTTATAGTAATCTCATACTGTGGTATTGACTCTCTGTCCAAGCTACTCGTTGTTACTAACGAATAGAAATTGTTCTCAGTTGAATGTTTCAGGTCAAATGGTAAGCCTTCGGGCAGCGTACAAACTATCTGTCCATTCACACCTGAATCCAGATCAGTTACTCCGATCAGCCCTACCATAGTACCTACAGACGTATTCTCGGGAATTCGGCTTGACAGAGAGGTGATGTCAATCTCAGGCCTGTTATCGTTAACATCCTCAACCTTTACAAACACATTGCAATGTGTGGACAAAGGGACACTTCCAGCATCGGAGACCTGAATATTAAGCTCAAAAATATGATTCTTTTCGTAATCGATATTACCCCTTACTTTTATTTCTCCCGTTTTTCTATTGATTTCAAATAGCTCTGAATCGATGTTCCTAAATTTATTTCGAAACGCATACTCAACCATGCTATTCGTGCCTTCATCTTTATCGGAAGCATTTACGCGTAATAAAAATGTACCGGGAGGGATGTTTTCAGGCACGATCACTGTGTATTTCTGCTGATCACAAATTGGCGCGTTGTCGTTAATATCCAATATGACAACAGTGATATTTAAAATGCCGGATTTTTGAGGATTGCCGCTATCTAAAGCAGTAAGAAGTAGATTGTATTGAGGGACCTGTTCCCTGTCTAATGATTTCTGTAAAACTAAAAATGGAATTTTGCTGTCTTTACTTAACTCCTCTATCTCTAACTGAAACTTATCGTTGTTGCTCAGTTTATAGATCAGTAAGCCATTTAAACCCACATCGGAATCATGCGCACCTTCCAATTGAAAGCGCGCCCCTGACATGACAGACTCTGATATTTCTAAACGATAATCTTTGTCTGGAAAGATGGGAACGTTATCGTTAACATCCACAATTTCTACAGTTACGTAATGTATTTCTAGTGGGTTTTCTATCACAGCTTTAAGGTTAATTAAACATTGAGCAGTTTTACCGCATAGGTCCTCTCTGTCTATCCTCTGGTTGACAAACAAAGCGCCGTCTCTCTGGTTTACAAGGAAAAGGTCCTGCTTTGTTCCCGTCACAATACGAAGGTTCCGATCGGCCAGGCCGCTTTTATCCAGTCCCACGTCCTTAACCACATTCCCCACCACGGTGCCGAGCGGTAATTCCTCCTGGATGGAGTAACGGACTTGACAAGATCCTCTTTTGCACAACAACGACAGAACCGCAAAATGAAGAAACGCCCAACCATACTGGTGTGTCCTTTTGTATTGGTTGATCTCCATTATGTTGATGTAGCCCGTTTCCACCATTAAAATTAATTTCTGTCATGAAGACATTATCAGTCAGTAAGATCTTTAAAAATACATGTGTATAACCTATACTAAATACCCGTTCTTTCTCTATAACTTTCAGCTTCCTGGAATCGAGAGAAAATTATATTCCGACTCAGGAGGCTGCATTCACCTCTCTGCGTGTAACCGACAACGGGAAGGAATATATTTCAGCTACACCTCCTACTATTTCTTTGCCAATACTGCCACCAAGGGATCATTGGTATATATGTAAAGGCTTAAAATACATGAGGAACATAAGGATCACGCGTCCACCCCGCGAGTACGAGATTAAAACTGCACTTGGCATTTCCATGAAGAGATAAAAGGAATTTAAACACTGACACTGTCAATAACTCAATTCCACGGTATAAATCATAGAGCTACACATTTAACAGGTTTATGTGTCACCATGAGCGCCATGAGGTCCGATTATTCTGGGAGAGCGCCCCGAATATTATAGCCTCGATGCTAATTATCATCCTTCAAAAACAAAAGTCAAGCCCCAGGTAAACTGGACTTAGCCCCTGATCTTTTCATTAGCTATGAACTCCCCTGGGTGTCACATTGCAATCTGTGTATTTTTATTGATACTAAACTGTGGAAAATGTGTATAATGTTTATGCACATATTATTAACTTTAAATACTATAGTTTTATCCACGAAAAACGTACTAATCAAATCTAAGTGATTTACGGTGCATAAAAACAGCTTGGCAATAACCGTCCGTAACATGTTAGGCAATTGCAGATGTCCAAAGACAAGTATAATACTTAAGAGACAGACAAATTGAGGGGAACAAATTAAAAACGTGAGAAGTTATATTACGCATTAAAAATATGAAACGGAGACAGTCAACGTGTTAAATAAAAACTTTCTACTTCATAAACGAGCAGGGGAAAGATTGAAGCATTTGGGATTTGCTACAAAGACTTTTGTGTACAGTAAGCAGTGTGACACGCGGGCATACAGGGAAGCACAAAAATACAATCACACGAAAATAGAAATTGCACATATTGTCGTTTACTTCAACAAAGTTTCAAAACATAAATGGGAATATGTGAATGTCTTACCTCTCCGGAAAACCTCTTACTGTGTTCATGGACCACAAGCGTATTCCCGTTGCTTCCAGGGACAATAGCAGAACCGATACTCATCCTTGGTCCAACTAACATGTACCGTTTCTCTCCGGATCTGTACTGGATGCTGTGACACAGAGTTCCGTTCCCACTCGTGTCTATGCAGTTGGAGTCACGTGGATACTTGGAGGAATAGTCTGGAGGTTTAGAGCACTGCATGACTATCAGGCCGATTATACTGAATACAAAAAGCGCTGACACGGACCCCAGCGAGATCATCAGATACAAGGTGATGTTGTTCTCCTCTTCCTTCTTTACTGACCGTTTAGTATCAGAAGATGCAAACGCCTCTTTGGTCTCCACTGCGTTTATAACCACGGTTGCTGTAGCTGACAGTGAGATGTTTCCGTTGTCTTTTACTAGTATGATTAATTTATGCAAAACAACATCTGATTCAGTAAATGGCCGAAGTGTCCTGATCTCTCCTGTGTAGCGCTCCAAACCAAAGAGACTGGGGTCTGTAACTTGCTGCAGAGAGAATGACAACCAGCCATTGTATCCTATGTCAGGATCATAGGCTCTTACTTTCGTCACCAAATGACCTGCGTTTGCATTGCGGGAAAGCTCTACTACACCCTCCGTGGAGCCGTTAGTACTGACAGGAGACAGGATGACCGGAGGGTTGTCGTTCTGATCCAGGATGAACACATTCACCGTGACGTTGTTGCTTAGCGACGGGGTTCCGGAGTCTTTAGCTACTACTTGGAACTGGAAGGATTTCATTGTTTCAAAGTCAAAGCTTTTCAGCGCATAAATATCACCGCTATCAGAGTTAATGTTTAAGAAAGAAGTTACACTTTGACTTGGAATTATATTCCCAAATGAATAGGAAATGAGAGCATTTTCACTCTCATCTGCATCAGAGGCACTAATTTTGAATATAGATGCACCTGGGTCGTTATTTTCCATTATATAGAAGGTGTATGGACTGTGTGAGAAGACCGGGCTGTTGTCGTTAACGTCCGATAATTCCACGCGGACTGTCTTAACGGAGGATAACGAAGGGGTTCCCCGGTCCCTCGCTGTTATAATTATTTCATACTGTGGTTTTGACTCCCTGTCTAAGCTTCCCGTTGTCACTAAAGAATAGAAATTGTCCTCACTCGAATGTTTCAGGTCAAACGGCATGTCCTTTGCCAGTGTACAAACTACCTGTCCATTCACACCTGAATCCAGGTCAGTTACTCCGATCAGCGCCACCACGGTACCTACAGGCGCGTTCTCGGGAATCTGATTCGACTGAGACGTAATATGTATCTCCGGCGTGTTATCGTTCACATCCTCCACTTTCACAAATACGTTACACTGAGTGGACAATGGAAAAGGTCCACCATCTGAAGCCTGTATATTTATGTCGTAAATTTGATTTTCTTCAAAATCAACTAAGCCCTTAATTTCAATTTTACCACTTTTTTCATCTAAGTCAAACAATTGTGATACCCTACTACTGAATTTATTTATAAAGGCATACGTGACTTCTCCATTTGCACCGTCATCCAAATCAGTTGCATTTATTTGTGCAACTAATGTACCAATTTGAGCATTTTCCTGGACCGTCACGGTATAATCCTCTCTGTTACAAACAGGGGCGTTGTCATTTACATCCAGAACTGTAACTGTGATGTTCAAGGTGTCCGATCGCTGTGGACTACCATCGTCAGCGGCGACAAGAGATAAATTATGCACCGTTTTTAGTTCCCTGTCGACGGGTTTCTGTAATGTCAAAAACGGAATCTTAATGTTTTGATTCCGATCGTGAATTTCAAGTTTGAAATACTCGCTGTGGCTCAGTTTGTAAAACCGCAAACCATTTACACCCACATCTAGGTCTACCGCAGCCTCTAATTGAAAACGAGTTCCAGGCGTGGCGGATTCGTAAATTTCAATGCGAGTCTCCCTGCTGGGAAAACTGGGTGAATGATCATTAATGTCTAAAATTTCTACAGTAACTCGGTGCATTTCTAACGGGTTCTCAGTCACAGCTTTGAGATTAAAATAACATGGAGTCGTTTTACCGCATAGATCCTCTCTGTCTATCCTCTGGTTGACAAACAAACTGCCGTCTCTCTGGTTTACCTGGAAAAGATCCTGCTTTGTTCCCGTCACAATACGCAGGTTCCGATCCACTAACACGCTTGTATCCAGCCCGATGTCTTTAGCCACATTCCCCACTACGGTGCCGAGCGGTAATTCCTCCTCGATGGAGTAACGGACTTGACAAGATCCTCTTCTGCTCAACAACGACAGAACAACAAGATGAAGAAATGCCCAGCCATACTGCCGTGTCCTCTTGCACTGGTCTGTCTCCATTATACTGATGCAGTAGACGTTCACCATTCAGCAATATTACATACTCAAAAGATGATATAGGAAATTGCGATAAAAATGTATGTCGAGCAACGTAGTCGTGATTTTGCTGATTTCATTTCCCGCAATCAAAAGAACATTCATTCCTGCTCCGCAGGCTTCTTTCACACAGGATTCGCGCAAATGACAAAGAGGAGGAGGCCTTTCGGCTGTTCCTGAAACGGTTCCTTTGCCAATGCTGCCACCATGGGACCGCAAATGTCAGACACGCTGTAAAATGTATGTATGCATGAAGAACACAAACGTGGCCACGAAGCGAATACAGGATAAAACATTTTTTAAAATAAGTACATTATGTAGCAAATCACATTAAATTAACATTTAATTAATTACGATAAGAGGAAATATTGACTACATTGATGTATATATTAAAACACTTACAATTAATTTGGTTATTTTTCTAAGAAATCTATATTCAATAAATATTGTTAATTCCTTAGGGTTGAAACCGAGAACCGCATCTTTCAAGGAATGACTGGATGAGTAAAAGTAAAAAATATTCGGGATAAAACGTAAAATTGCCGGTCATAAAAACATCAATTTAATATTAACGATTCAACCTTTGCAATGAAGGTGGAATGAAGATAATATACTTAAAACAAAAGATTAAGCAAAATTATAAAGTGAATAGAAATAAAAGGATAAAAGATAAAAAAATGAATAAATAACTGAAAGAAGAGCTGCAGTTAACTTCTACATGAAATTAAAAGCAGCTTCCGCTCCGGACCCCCTCGCGACTCTAAGTAGCAGGCGTACAAGCGGGTTAATTGACAAAGAAACAAACAAGTAAATAAATAAATGAACTACGTAAGGTATGCAGGTCTTACCTCTCCGGAAATTCTCTTACTGTGTTCCTGAACCACAAGCGTATTCCCGTTGCTTCCAGGGACAATAGTAGAACCGATACTCATCCTTGGTCCAACTAACATGTAGCGTTTCTCTCCGGATCTGTACTGGATGCTGTGACACAGAGTTCCGTTCCCGCTCGTGTCAATGCAGTTGGAATCACGTGAGTACTTGGAGGAATAGTCTGGAGGTTTAGAGCACTGCATGACTATCAGGCCGATTATACTGAAGACAAAAAGGGCTGAAACTGAGCCCAGAGAGATCATCAGATACAAGGTGATGTTGTTCTCCTCTTCCTTCTTTACTGACCGTTTAGTATCAGAAGATGCAAACGCCTCTTTGGTCTCCACTGCGTTTATAACCACGGTTGCTGTAGCTGACAGTGAGGTGTTTCCGTTGTCTTTAACTAGTATGACTAATTTATGCAGAACAACATCTGATTCAGTAAATGGCCGAAGTGTCCTGATCTCTCCTGTGTAGCGCTCCAACCCAAGAAGACTGGGGTCTGTGACTTGCTGTAGAGAGAATGACAACCAGCCATTGTATCCTATGTCAGGATCATAGGCTTTTACTTTAGTCACCAAATGACCTGCGTTTGCATTGCGGGAAAGCTCTACTACACCCTCCGTGGAGCCGTTAGTACTGACAGGAGACAGGATGACCGGAGGGTTGTCGTTCTGATCCAGGATGAACACATTCACCGTGACGTTGTTGCTTAGCGACGGGGTTCCGGAGTCTTTAGCTACTACTTGGAACTGGAACGTTTTCATTGTTTCAAAGTCAAAGCTTTTCAGCGCATAAATATCACCACTATCAGAGTTAATGTTTAAGAAAGATGTTACACTTTGACTTGGAATTACGTTCCCAAGTGAATAGGAAATGAGAGCATTTTCACTCTCATCTGCATCAGAGGCACTAATTTTGAATATAGATGCACCTGAGTCGTTATTTTCCATTATATAGAAGGTGTAGGGACTGTGTGAGAAGACCGGACTGTTGTCGTTAACGTCTGATAATTCCACGCGAAAAGACTTAACGGAGGATAATGATGGGGTCCCCATATCCTTCGCTGTTATTCTTATCTCGTACTGTGGTATCGACTCTCTGTCTAGCCGTCTCTTCGTCACCAATGAATAGAAATTGTCCTCACTCGAATGTTTCAGTTCAAACGGTATGTCCTCGCCCAGTGTACAAACTACCTGTCCATTCACACCTGAGTCCAGGTCAGTTACTCCGATCAGCGCCACCACGGTACCTACAGGCGTATTCTCGGGAATCTGATTGGACAGAGAGGTGATATCTATTTCGGGCTTGTTGTCATTCACATCATCAACTTTCACAAACACGTTGCAGTAAGAAGTCATGGGAAGCGGTCCTTTATCTGAGACTTGAATATTTATCTCGTAAACTTGTTTCGCTTCAAAATCAATCAAACCTTTTACTACAATTTTCCCTGCTTTTGCATCCAAATCGAAGACCTCGGACGTTTTACTCCTGAAATTACTGCGGAATGAGTATTCGACTTCGCCATTCATGCCTTCATCTGCATCAGACGCATTAACTTGTATAAGAACCGTACCTATTGGTATATTCTCTGGTACAGTAACTGTATATTTCTGCTGTCCACACAAAGGCGCGTTGTCATTAGCATCCAAAACAACGACAGTGACATTTAAAGAACCAGACCTACTCGGACTGCCGCCGTCCATGGCTATTAGTTGTATATTGAACAACGAGATGACTTCGCGGTCTAAAGGTTTAATAAGTAATACGGACGGAATTTTGCTGTCTTCCGTTAATTCATCAATTTCCAACTTAAAGTGTTCGTTCTGACTCAGTTTGTAGGAATGCAATGCATTCAAACCATTGTCTGGGTCGTGAGCTCCTTCTAGCTGGAATTTTGCTCCGACCTTCGTAGATTCCGGAATTTCTAAATGATAATATTTATCGGGGAAACTCGGGGAATGGTCGTTTATGTCTAAAATCTCTACAGTAATATGATGTACTTCTAACGGATTTTCTATCACCGCTTTAAGATTAATCAGACATGGAGACGTTTTACCGCACAGATCCTCTCTGTCTATTCTCTGGTTTACAAACAAAGCGCCGTCTCTCTGATTTACCTGGAAAAGATCCTGCTTTGTTCCCGTCACGATGCGCAGGTTCCGATCCGCCAACACGCTTGTATCCAGTCCCATGTCTTTAGCTACATTTCTGACTAAGGTGCCGAGCGGTAATTCCTCCTGAACAGAGTATCGGATTTGTAAAGTCCTTTCACACAATGACAGGAGAAACACAACATGGAGACATGGCCACATGTATCCCCGTCTCTTCTTACTGTATTCTTTCCTCATTATTGGATCTCAAATATTCCATTAAATATACAGAAACATAAATCAATGGATGTTCTGTAAGCTTTCGCCGAGAAATAAACGATATGCGCATTTACGGAATAAAATGCTATTCGTTTGTGGCATCCAGCTCCTCGTCTGTGGTCCCAGGTAGCCGAACGGATCTCCAGCATAAACCCCGTATGTTATGGAAGATGATACCGGTTTTATTCAGTTTCTTTGACAACACCGCCGCCGTGCGATCCGTGTGACATAATTGGAACTACAGTTTAAACTCGTTTCAAAGAAGTTTTGCACTCTAGGTTCGCCTTTTTAGAGTTAAATAAAATTTTATAAAATAACATCAGCATAAACAAAGAAAATCTTGTTTGATTTCTGTGGGTAAAACAATATGATCGAACATTTACAACATTGAATGTTTAATAGCGGGCATTAGGCTCTTCTTTTCGGATCAACCCCCGCCGATGAGCTGACATCCACAACACCTCCGGTATAAAAATGGTGCCGATTTTATTGAATTTCTTTGACAACACCGCCTCCGCGCGGCACCATGTTGCATAATTAAAATTACTGTCTATAAACACAAAAGAGATTCATATTAAACTGATTTTTTTTCGATTTCAAATGTAAAGCCAAAATCGAGCGACTTCTTTCTGTTATTTCACTTTTTCAAACTACTCTTTGCCTGAACATAGAGACTTTGCGTGTTCCTTGTACTTTGAATGCCCTCTCAGCCCAGTGATCAGAAACAGTAATGAATATTGTGTATCAACTTCCTACTGAAAGAACCATACGCATAATCATCAGCATTCACAGAATTTATTAACCAATCAGAGTATAGTAGTAATCCTTTAGACAGCTATAGTTCTGACCTTTCAGACATGGGCACAGATACTTAACCAACAGAGCTACACACAGCCATTTGTACAATGAGAATGTCTGTTAATAATATATTTTATACATTAACCTCTTATGCTCTTATGCACTAGCCGGGTGTAGGCTGTGGACAGGATGCCAGTCAGGCCACTAGCCGGGTGTAGGCTGTGGACAGGATGCCAGTCAGGCCACTAGCCGGGTGTAGGCTGTGGACAGGATGCCAGTCAGGCCACTAGCCGGGTGTAGGCTGTGGACAGGATGCCAGTCAGGCCATAGCCGGGTGTAGGCTGTGGACAGGATGCCAGTCAGGGCACTAGCCGGGTGTAGGCTGTGGACAGGATGCTTGTCCATCACATTGCAAATTTTCAAACTGCAAACCATAGTTAATCCCCTATTTTAAGTGCCAACTTTAGTTTTTCTTTAAGATTGTTTTTATTATTTTCTTGAAGTTGCGTGGGGGTCTGACAAGCTATAGATTATTCACCAAATAATCCAGAACAGGCAGCCAATCCATCATGGTATATATAAAAATGCTGTTATTTATGTGTTTGGTGTTTTGTCCATTGAGCTATATAAGGGAGGAAAGCAAGGGATCAGAGATATTATTCAGCCAGCGACCCAGGAGGATTTGGGGTCAGGGCCCTTGCTAAAGGATGTGAATGTGACATGATTACTTTGCTGAACATGGAAGTCACATTTACGACCAATGCATGGATGGATATATACAATTCTGTGGTCTATAATTTCAAAAGCTGCACTCAATTTTAGAAATCTCCAGAAAAAACATTACTAGCATCAACACTGGGTTACAGAATATTCACTAATATCTTAATTTCAGCATTTTTTTTTTTGCTTAAATCAACTGACTGTGATCTGATATTTAAAGTAGTCTGCCTCTCCACACCAAGGATGTAATTTCCTACAACAAGCAGTGTGGTCCCCTGTATCTGACCACTGAAAGTTTAAGAAGTTGAACACAACATGAAACGTTAGCAGTAACATACCATGCTCTGCTGCCTTCAGTGAAAGTCCTGACATAATGTCTTTTAACATTTGCTTTCATAGCGCTGTTCTACATTAAACATTTTGAAACGAAGCAGCCGAACTGGTGCCAGCGGTACGAAACGCGTCGAAGTTTCCCGACACGACGGGGCTGGACCGAGTGTAGGGGGCGTGGCCAGAGACAGCCTGGAGACTGTTCCAAATCATGGGTGCATGTTACAAGTCCGGAACATATTTTAACTTAGTACTAACTTAGCATCATATTTGATCTGATTCGACTGAATATTCCAGGTTTCCATCTCTCATTAGAGTAGTTTGCAAAACCTACAGACTATTTAAAAGGTAACACAACTGCTACATACGTTTTATATCCGTGTGTCTGGGTGTGCAGACTTGTGGCGAATTGAACGTCTCTCTCCGGTCAGCTGACTAAAGTTGGTAACCTTGGTATTGTGTGTAGGAGATTCGGTATAACTATAATTTCCTTCTCCATTTACATGCCCGAAGTGTCTTTAAGTGTTATGTAGTTTTGCCTGAAACGCGAAAATAAAACAAAGCAATTAAAGCCAATCCGTTGCTCGAATGCTGCAGTAGTGATTGAAGAACTTTTGTCGGAGGTGGGATTCGAACACACGCCTTACTTCGGAGAACAGAATTGATACTTTGAAAGGCCATTCACGTTGAGTCTGGCGCCTGAGACCGCTCGGCCATGGGGCAGTTTCTAGTTGAACCCTAAGGAGTAGGTTAAGTCCAGCCTTGGCTTCCAAGCTGACGTTTTTCTACATATGTGCTTGTGTATCATGGACAGTAAGAGGGGGCAGGCAAGGAGAGAATTTCTCTCTTTGGGGATCAATAGAGTGTTATTATTACAACGTCTAAAACGTATGATGGTCTGTCGATAAATCAATAACAATATCAATGAAGTCAATGTTTATCTAAAGAAATCAGAATGACAGTATATGTTATTTAAGAAGTTGAACACAACATGAAACGTTAGCAGTAACATACCATGCTCTGCTGCCTTCAGTGAAAGTCCTGACATAATGTCTTTTAACATTTGCTTTCATAGCGCTGTTCTACATTAAACATTTTGAAACGAAGCAGCCGAACTGGTGCCAGCGGTACGAAACGCGTCGAAGTTTCCCGACACGACGGGGCTGGACCGAGTGTAGGGGGCGTGGCCAGAGACAGCCTGGAGACTGTTCCAAATCATGGGTGCATGTTACAAGTCCGGAACATATTTTAACTTAGTACTAACTTAGCATCATATTTGATCTGATTCGACTGAATATTCCAGGTTTCCATCTCTCATTAGAGTAGTTTGCAAAACCTACAGACTATTTAAAAGGTAACACAACTGCTACATACGTTTTATATCCGTGTGTCTGGGTGTGCAGACTTGTGGCGAATTGAACGTCTCTCTCCGGTCAGCTGACTAAAGTTGGTAACCTTGGTATTGTGTGTAGGAGATTCGGTATAACTATAATTTCCTTCTCCATTTACATGCCCGAAGTGTCTTTAAGTGTTATGTAGTTTTGCCTGAAACGCGAAAATAAAACAAAGCAATTAAAGCCAATCCGTTGCTCGAATGCTGCAGTAGTGATTGAAGAACTTTTGTCGGAGGTGGGATTCGAACACACGCCTTACTTCGGAGAACAGAATTGATACTTTGAAAGGCCATTCACGTTGAGTCTGGCGCCTGAGACCGCTCGGCCATGGGGCAGTTTCTAGTTGAACCCTAAGGAGTAGGTTAAGTCCAGCCTTGGCTTCCAAGCTGACGTTTTTCTACATATGTGCTTGTGTATCATGGACAGTAAGAGGGGGCAGGCAAGGAGAGAATTTCTCTCTTTGGGGATCAATAGAGTGTTATTATTACAACGTCTAAAACGTATGATGGTCTGTCGATAAATCAATAACAATATCAATGAAGTCAATGTTTATCTAAAGAAATCAGAATGACAGTATATGTTATTTAAGAAGTTGAACACAACATGAAACGTTAGCAGTAACATACCATGCTCTGCTGCCTTCAGTGAAAGTCCTGACATAATGTCTTTTAACATTTGCTTTCATAGCTCTGTTCTACATTAAACATTTTGAAACGAAGCAGCCGAACTGGTGCCAGCGGTACGAAACGCGTCGAAGTTTCCCGACACGACGGGGCTGGACCGAGTGTCGGGGGCGTGGCCAGAGACAGCCTGGAGACTGTTCCAAATCATGGGTGCATGTTACAAGTCCGGAACATATTTTAACTTAGTACTAACTTAGCATCATATTTGATCTGATTCGACTGAATATTCCAGGTTTCCATCTCTCATTAGAGTAGTTTGCAAAACCTACAGACTATTTAAAAGGTAACACGACTGCTACATACGTTTTATATCCGTGTGTCTGGGTGTGCAGACTTGTGGCGAATTGAACGTCTCACTCCGGTCAGCTGACCAAAGTTGGTAACCTTGGTATTGTGTGTAGGAGATTCGGTATAACTATAATTTCCTTCTCCATTTACATGCCCGAAGTGTCTTTAAGTGTTATGTAGTTTTGCCTGAAACGCGAAAATAAAACAAAGCAATTAAAGCCAATCCGTTGCTCGAATGCTGCAGTAGTGATTGAAGAAATCTTGTCGGAGGTTGGATTCGAACACACGCCTTACTTCGGAGAACAGAATTGATACTTTGAAAGGCCATTCACGTTGAGTCTGGCGCCTGAGACCGCTCGGCCATGGGGCAGTTTCTAGTTGAACCCTAAGGAGTAGGTTAAGTCCAGCCTTGGCGTCCAAGCTGACGTTTTTCTACATATGTGCTTGTGTATCATGGACAGTAAGAGGGGGCAGGCAAGGAGAGAATTTCTCTCTTTGGGGATCAATAGAGTGTTATTATTACAACGTCTAAAACGTATGATGGTCTGTCGATAAATCAATAACAATATCAATGAAGTCAATGTTTATCTAAAGAAATCAGAATGACAGTATATGTTATTTAAGAAGTTGAACACAACATGAAACGTTAGCAGTAACATACCATGCTCTGCTGCCTTCAGTGAAAGTCCTGACATAATGTCTTTTAACATTTGCTTTCATAGCGCTGTTCTACATTAAACATTTTGAAACGAAGCAGCCGAACTGGTGCCAGCGGTACGAAACGCGTCGAAGTTTCCCGACACGACGGGGCTGGACCGAGTGTAGGGGGCGTGGCCAGAGACAGCCTGGAGACTGTTCCAAATCATGGGTGCATGTTACAAGTCCGGAACATATTTTAACTTACTACTAACTTAGCATCATATTTGATCTGATTCGACTGAATATTCCAGGTTTCCATCTCTCATTAGAGTAGTTTGCAAAACCTACAGACTATTTAAAAGGTAACACGACTGCTACATACGTTTTATATCCGTGTGTCTGGGTGTGCAGACTTGTGGCGAATTGAACGTCTCACTCCGGTCAGCTGACCAAAGTTGGTAACCTTGGTATTGTGTGTAGGAGATTCGGTATAACTATAATTTCGTTCTCCATTTACATGCCCGAAGTGTCTTTAAGTGTTATGTAGTTTTGCCTGAAACGCGAAAATAAAACAAAGCAATTAAAGCCAATCCATTGCTCGAATGCTGCAGTAGTGATTAAAGAACTTTTGTCGGAGGTGGGATTCGAACACACGCCTTACTTCGGAGAACAGAATTGATACTTTGAAAGGCCATTCACGTTGAGTCTGGCGCCTGAGACCGCTCGGCCATGGGGCAGTTTCTAGTTGAACCCTAAGGAGTAGGTTAAGTCCAGCCTTGGCGTCCAAGCTGACGTTTTTCTACATATGTGCTTGTGTATCATGGACCGTAAGAGGGGGCAGGCAAGGAGAGAATTTCTCTCTTTGGGGATCAATAGAGTGTTATTATTACAACGTCTAAAACGTATGATGGTCTGTCGATAAATCAATAACAATATCAATGAAGTCAATGTTTATCTAAAGAAATCAGAATGACAGTATATGTTATTTAAGAAGTTGAACACAACATGAAACGTTAGCAGTAACATACCATGCTCTGCTGCCTTCAGTGAAAGTCCTGACATAATGTCTTTTAACATTTGCTTTCATAGCGCTGTTCTACATTAAACATTTTGAAACGAAGCAGCCGAACTGGTGCCAGCGGTACGAAACGCGTCGAAGTTTCCCGACACGACGGGGCTGGACCGAGTGTAGGGGGCGTGGCCAGAGACAGCCTGGAGACTGTTCCAAATCATGGGTGCATGTTACAAGTCCGGAACATATTTTAACTTAGTACTAACTTAGCATCATATTTGATCTGATTCGACTGAATATTCCAGGTTTCCATCTCTCATTAGAGTAGTTTGCAAAACCTACAGACTATTTAAAAGGTAACACGACTGCTACATACGTTTTATATCCGTGTGTATGGGTGTGCAGACTTGTGGCGAATTGAACGTCTCACTCCGGTCAGCTGACCAAAGTTGGTAACCTTGGTATTGTGTGTAGGAGATTCGGTATAACTATAATTTCCTTCTCCATTTACATGCCCGAAGTGTCTTTAAGTGTTATGTAGTTTTGCCTGAAACGCGAAAATAAAACAAAGCAATTAAAGCCAATCCGTTGCTCGAATGCTGCAGTAGTGATTAAAGAACTTTTGTCGGAGGTGGGATTCGAACAAACGCATTACTTCGGAGAACAGAATTGATACTTTGAAAGGCCATTCACGTTGAGTCTGGCGCCTGAGACCGCTCGGCCATGGGGCAGTCTCTAGTTTAACCCTAAGGAGTAGGTTAAGTCCAGCCTTGGCTTCCAAGCTGACGTTTTTCTACATATGTGCTTGTGTATCATGGACAGTAAGAGGGGGCAGGCAAGGAGAGAATTTCTCTCTTTGGGGATCAATAGAGTGTTATTATTACAACGTCTAAAACGTATGATGGTCTGTCGATAAATCAATAACAATATCAATGAAGTCAATGTTTATCTAAAGAAATCAGAATGACAGTATATGTTATTTAAGAAGTTGAACACAACATGAAACGTTAGCAGTAACATACCATGCTCTGCTGCCTTCAGTGAAAGTCCTGACATAATGTCTTTTAACATTTGCTTTCATAGCTCTGTTCTACATTAAACATTTTGAAACGAAGCAGCCGAACTGGTGCCAGCGCGGTACGAAACGCGTCGAAGTTTCCCGACACGACGGGGCTGGACCGAGTGTCGGGGGCGTGGCCAGA
Source organism: Brienomyrus brachyistius (assembly GCF_023856365.1). Lineage (NCBI taxonomy): Eukaryota > Metazoa > Chordata > Actinopteri > Osteoglossiformes > Mormyridae > Brienomyrus > Brienomyrus brachyistius. The sequence continues at coordinate 11,079,429 of NC_064550.1, forward strand.
GACAGCCTGGAGACTGTTCCAAATCATGGGTGCATGTTACAAGTCCGGAAAATATTTTAACTTAGTACTAACTTAGCATCATATTTGATCTGATTCGACTGAATATTCCAGGTTTCCATTTCTCATTAGAGTAGTTTGCAAAACCTACAGACTATTTAAAAGGTAACACGACTGCTACATACGTTTTATATCCGTGTGTCTGGGTGTGCAGAGTTGTGGCGAATTGAACGTCTCACTCCGGTCAGCTGACCAAAGTTGGTAACCTTGGTATTGTGTGTAGGAGATTCGGTATAACTATAATTTCCTTCTCCATTTACATGCCCGAAGTGTCTTTAAGTGTTATGTAGTTTTGCCTGAAACGCGAAAATAAAACAAAGCAATTAAAGCCAATCCGTTGCTCGAATGCTAAAGTAGTGATTGAAGAACTTTTGTGGGAGGTGGGATTCGAACACACGCCTTACTTCGGAGAACAGAATTGATACTTTGAAAGGCCATTCACGTTAAGTCTGGCGCCTGAGACCGCTCGGCCATGGGGCAGTTTCTAGTTGAACCCTAAGGAGTAGGTTAAGTCCAGCCTTGGCTTCCAAGCTGACGTTTTTCTACATATGTGCTTGTGTATCATGGACAGTAAGAGGGGGCAGGCAAGGAGAGAATTTCTCTCTTTGGGGATCAATAGAGTGTTATTATTACAACGTCTAAAACGTATGATGGTCTGTCGATAAATCAATAACAATATCAATGAAGTCAATGTTTATCTAAAGAAATCAGAATGACAGTATATGTTATTTAAGAAGTTGAACACAACATGAAACGTTAGCAGTAACATACCATGCTCTGCTGCCTTCAGTGAAAGTCCTGACATAATGTCTTTTAACATTTGCTTTCATAGCTCTGTTCTACATTAAACATTTTGAAACGAAGCAGCCGAACTGGTGCCAGCGCGGTACGAAACGCGTCGAAGTTTCCCGACACGACGGGGCTGGACCGAGTGTCGGGGGCGTGGCCAGAGACAGCCTGGAGACTGTTCCAAATCATGGGTGCATGTTACAAGTCCGGAACATATTTTAACTTAGTACTAACTTAGCATCATATTTGATCTGATTCGACTGAATATTCCAGGTTTCCATCTCTCATTAGAGTAGTTTGCAAAACCTACAGACTATTTAAAAGGTAACACGACTGCTACATACGTTTTATATCCGTGTGTCTGGGTGTGCAGACTTGTGGCGAATTGAACGTCTCACTCCGGTCAGCTGACCAAAGTTGGTAACCTTGGTATTGTGTGTAGGAGATTCGGTATAACTATAATTTCCTTCTCCATTTACATGCCCGAAGTGTCTTTAAGTGTTATGTAGTTTTGCCTGAAACGCGAAAATAAAACAAAGCAATTAAAGCCAATCCGTTGCTCGAATGCTAAAGTAGTGATTGAAGAACTTTTGTCGGAGGTGGGATTCGAACACACGCCTTACTTCGGAGAACAGAATTGATACTTTGAAAGGCCATTCACGTTGAGTCTGGCGCCTGAGACCGCTCGGCCATGGGGCAGTTTCTAGTTGAACCCTAAGGAGTAGGTTAAGTCCAGCCTTGGCTTCCAAGCTGACGTTTTTCTACATATGTGCTTGTGTATCATGGACAGTAAGAGGGGGCAGGCAAGGAGAGAATTTCTCTCTTTGGGGATCAATAGAGTGTTATTATTACAACGTCTAAAACGTATGATGGTCTGTCGATAAATCAATAACAATATCAATGAAGTCAATGTTTATCTAAAGAAATCAGAATGACAGTATATGTTATTTAAGAAGTTGAACACAACATGAAACGTTAGCAGTAACATACCATGCTCTGCTGCCTTCAGTGAAAGTCCTGACATAATGTCTTTTAACATTTGCTTTCATAGCTCTGTTCTACATTAAACATTTTGAAACGAAGCAGCCGAACTGGTGCCAGCGCGGTACGAAACGCGTCGAAGTTTCCCGACACGACGGGGCTGGACCGAGTGTCGGGGGCGTGGCCAGAGACAGCCTGGAGACTGTTCCAAATCATGGGTGCATGTTACAAGTCCGGAACATATTTTAACTTAGTACTAACTTAGCATCATATTTGATCTGATTCGACTGAATATTCCAGGTTTCCATCTCTCATTAGAGTAGTTTGCAAAACCTACAGACTATTTAAAAGGTAACACAACTGCTACATACGTTTTATATCCGTGTGTCTGGGTGTGCAGACTTGTGGCGAATTGAACGTCTCACTCCGGTCAGCTGACCAAAGTTGGTAACCTTTGTATTGTGTGTAGGAGATTCGGTATAACTATAATTTCCTTCTCCATTTACATGCCCGAAGTGTCTTTAAGTGTTATGTAGTTTTGCCTGAAACGCGAAAATAAAACAAAGCAATTAAAGCCAATCCGTTGCTCGAATGCTAAAGTAGTGATTGAAGAACTTTTGTGGGAGGTGGGATTCGAACACACGCCTTACTTCGGAGAACAGAATTGATACTTTGAAACGCCATTCACGTTAAGTCTGGCGCCTGAGACCGCTCGGCCATGGGGCAGTTTCTAGTTGAACCCTAAGGAGTAGGTTAAGTCCAGCCTTGGCTTCCAAGCTGACGTTTTTCTACATATGTGCTTGTGTATCATGGACAGTAAGAGGGGGCAGGCAAGGAGAGAATTTCTCTCTTTGGGGATCAATAGAGTGTTATTATTACAACGTCTAAAACGTATGATGGTCTGTCGATAAATCAATAACAATATCAATGAAGTCAATGTTTATCTAAAGAAATCAGAATGACAGTATATGTTATTTAAGAAGTTGAACACAACATGAAACGTTAGCAGTAACATACCATGCTCTGCTGCCTTCAGTGAAAGTCCTGACATAATGTCTTTTAACATTTGCTTTCATAGCTCTGTTCTACATTAAACATTTTGAAACGAAGCAGCCGAACTGGTGCCAGCGCGGTACGAAACGCGTCGAAGTTTCCCGACACGACGGGGCTGGACCGAGTGTCGGGGGCGTGGCCAGAGACAGCCTGGAGACTGTTCCAAATCATGGGTGCATGTTACAAGTCCGGAAAATATTTTAACTTAGTACTAACTTAGCATCATATTTGATCTGATTCGACTGAATATTCCAGGTTTCCATTTCTCATTAGAGTAGTTTGCAAAACCTACAGACTATTTAAAAGGTAACACGACTGCTACATACGTTTTATATCCGTGTGTCTGGGTGTGCAGAGTTGTGGCGAATTGAACGTCTCACTCCGGTCAGCTGACCAAAGTTGGTAACCTTGGTATTGTGTGTAGGAGATTCGGTATAACTATAATTTCCTTCTCCATTTACATGCCCGAAGTGTCTTTAAGTGTTATGTAGTTTTGCCTGAAACGCGAAAATAAAACAAAGCAATTAAAGCCAATCCGTTGCTCGAATGCTAAAGTAGTGATTGAAGAACTTTTGTCGGAGGTGGGATTCGAACACACGCCTTACTTCGGAGAACAGAATTGATACTTTGAAAGGCCATTCACGTTAAGTCTGGCGCCTGAGACCGCTCGGCCATGGGGCAGTTTCTAGTTGAACCCTAAGGAGTAGGTTAAGTCCAGCCTTGGCTTCCAAGCTGACGTTTTTCTACATATGTGCTTGTGTATCATGGACAGTAAGAGGGGGCAGGCAAGGAGAGAATTTCTCTCTTTGGGGATCAATAGAGTGTTATTATTACAACGTCTAAAACGTATGATGGTCTGTCGATAAATCAATAACAATATCAATGAAGTCAATGTTTATCTAAAGAAATCAGAATGACAGTATATGTTATTTAAGAAGTTGAACACAACATGAAACGTTAGCAGTAACATACCATGCTCTGCTGCCTTCAGTGAAAGTCCTGACATAATGTCTTTTAACATTTGCTTTCATAGCTCTGTTCTACATTAAACATTTTGAAACGAAGCAGCCGAACTGGTGCCAGCGCGGTACGAAACGCGTCGAAGTTTCCCGACACGACGGGGCTGGACCGAGTGTCGGGGGCGTGGCCAGAGACAGCCTGGAGACTGTTCCAAATCATGGGTGCATGTTACAAGTCCGGAACATATTTTAACTTAGTACTAACTTAGCATCATATTTGATCTGATTCGACTGAATATTCCAGGTTTCCATCTCTCATTAGAGTAGTTTGCAAAACCTACAGACTATTTAAAAGGTAACACGACTGCTACATACGTTTTATATCCGTGTGTCTGGGTGTGCAGACTTGTGGCGAATTGAACGTCTCACTCCGGTCAGCTGACCAAAGTTGGTAACCTTGGTATTGTGTGTAGGAGATTCGGTATAACTATAATTTCCTTCTCCATTTACATGCCCGAAGTGTCTTTAAGTGTTATGTAGTTTTGCCTGAAACGCGAAAATAAAACAAAGCAATTAAAGCCAATCCGTTGCTCGAATGCTAAAGTAGTGATTGAAGAACTTTTGTCGGAGGTGGGATTCGAACACACGCCTTACTTCGGAGAACAGAATTGATACTTTGAAAGGCCATTCACGTTGAGTCTGGCGCCTGAGACCGCTCGGCCATGGGGCAGTTTCTAGTTGAACCCTAAGGAGTAGGTTAAGTCCAGCCTTGGCTTCCAAGCTGACGTTTTTCTACATATGTGCTTGTGTATCATGGACAGTAAGAGGGGGCAGGCAAGGAGAGAATTTCTCTCTTTGGGGATCAATAGAGTGTTATTATTACAACGTCTAAAACGTATGATGGTCTGTCGATAAATCAATAACAATATCAATGAAGTCAATGTTTATCTAAAGAAATCAGAATGACAGTATATGTTATTTAAGAAGTTGAACACAACATGAAACGTTAGCAGTAACATACCATGCTCTGCTGCCTTCAGTGAAAGTCCTGACATAATGTCTTTTAACATTTGCTTTCATAGCTCTGTTCTACATTAAACATTTTGAAACGAAGCAGCCGAACTGGTGCCAGCGCGGTACGAAACGCGTCGAAGTTTCCCGACACGACGGGGCTGGACCGAGTGTCGGGGGCGTGGCCAGAGACAGCCTGGAGACTGTTCCAAATCATGGGTGCATGTTACAAGTCCGGAACATATTTTAACTTAGTACTAACTTAGCATCATATTTGATCTGATTCGACTGAATATTCCAGGTTTCCATCTCTCATTAGAGTAGTTTGCAAAACCTACAGACTATTTAAAAGGTAACACAACTGCTACATACGTTTTATATCCGTGTGTCTGGGTGTGCAGACTTGTGGCGAATTGAACGTCTCACTCCGGTCAGCTGACCAAAGTTGGTAACCTTTGTATTGTGTGTAGGAGATTCGGTATAACTATAATTTCCTTCTCCATTTACATGCCCGAAGTGTCTTTAAGTGTTATGTAGTTTTGCCTGAAACGCGAAAATAAAACAAAGCAATTAAAGCCAATCCGTTGCTCGAATGCTAAAGTAGTGATTGAAGAACTTTTGTGGGAGGTGGGATTCGAACACACGCCTTACTTCGGAGAACAGAATTGATACTTTGAAACGCCATTCACGTTAAGTCTGGCGCCTGAGACCGCTCGGCCATGGGGCAGTTTCTAGTTGAACCCTAAGGAGTAGGTTAAGTCCAGCCTTGGCTTCCAAGCTGACGTTTTTCTACATATGTGCTTGTGTATCATGGACAGTAAGAGGGGGCAGGCAAGGAGAGAATTTCTCTCTTTGGGGATCAATAGAGTGTTATTATTACAACGTCTAAAACGTATGATGGTCTGTCGATAAATCAATAACAATATCAATGAAGTCAATGTTTATCTAAAGAAATCAGAATGACAGTATATGTTATTTAAGAAGTTGAACACAACATGAAACGTTAGCAGTAACATACCATGCTCTGCTGCCTTCAGTGAAAGTCCTGACATAATGTCTTTTAACATTTGCTTTCATAGCGCTGTTCTACATTAAACATTTTGAAACGAAGCAGCCGAACTGGTGCCAGCGGTACGAAACGCGTCGAAGTTTCCCGACACGACGGGGCTGGACCGAGTGTCGGGGGCGTGGCCAGAGACAGCCTGGAGACTGTTCCAAATCATGGGTGCATGTTACAAGTCCGGAACATATTTTAACTTAGTACTAACTTAGCATCATATTTGATCTGATTCGACTGAATATTCCAGGTTTCCATCTCTCATTAGAGCAGTTTGCAAAACCTACAGACTATTTAAAAGGTAACACGACTGCTACATACGTTTTATATCCGTGTGTTTGGGTGTGCAGACTTGTGGCGAATTGAACGTCTCACTCCGGTCAGCTGACCAAAGTTGTTAACCTTGGTATTGTGTGTAGGAGATTCGGTATAACTATAATTTCCTTCTCCATTTACATGCCCGAAGTGTCTTTAAGTGTTATGTAGTTTTGCCTGAAACGCGAAAATAAAACAAAGCAATTAAAGCCAATCCGTTGCTCGAATGCTAAAGTAGTGATTGAAGAACTTTTGTCGAAGGTGGGATTCGAACACACGCCTTACTTCGGAGAACAGAATTGATACTTTGAAAGGCCATTCACGTTGAGTCTGGCGCCTGAGACCGCTCGGCCATGGGGCAGTTTCTAGTTGAACCCTAAGGAGTAGGTTAAGTCCAGCCTTGGCTTCCAAGCTGACGTTTTTCTACATATGTGCTTGTGTATCATGGACAGTAAGAGGGGGCAGGCAAGGAGAGAATTTCTCTCTTTGGGGATCAATAGAGTGTTATTATTACAACGTCTAAAACGTATGATGGTCTGTCGATAAATCAATAACAATATCAATGAAGTCAATGTTTATCTAAAGAAATCAGAATGACAGTATATGTTATTTAAGAAGTTGAACACAACATGAAACGTTAGCAGTAACATACCATGCTCTGCTGCCTTCAGTGAAAGTCCTGACATAATGTCTTTTAACATTTGCTTTCATAGCTCTGTTCTACATTAAACATTTTGAAACGAAGCAGCCGAACTGGTGCCTGCGGTACGAAACGCATCGAAGTTTCCCGACACGACGGGGCTGGACCGAGTGTCGGGGGCGTGGCCAGAGACAGCCTGGAGACTGTTCCAAATCATGGGTGCATGTTACAAGTCCGGAACATATTTTAACTTAGTACTAACTTAGCATCATATTTGATCTGATTCGACTGAATATTCCAGGTTTCCATCTCTCATTAGAGTAGTTTGCAAAACCTACAGACTATTTAAAAGGTAACACGACTGCTACATACGTTTTATATCCGTGTGTCTGGGTGTGCAGACTTGTGGCGAATTGAACGTCTCACTCCGGTCAGCTGACCAAAGTTGGTAACCTTGGTATTGTGTGTAGGAGATTCGGTATAACTATAATTTCCTTCTCCATTTACATGCCCGAAGTGTCTTTAAGTGTTATGTAGTTTTGCCTGAAACGCGAAAATAAAACAAAGCAATTAAAGCCAATCCATTGCTCGAATGCTAAAGTAGTGATTGAAGAACTTTTGTCGGAGGTGGGATTCGAACACACGCCTTACTTCGGAGAACAGAATTGATACTTTGAAAGGCCATTCACGTTGAGTCTGGCGCCTGAGACCGCTCGGCCATGGGGCAGTTTCTAGTTGAACCCTAAGGAGTAGGTTAAGTCCAGCCTTGGCTTCCAAGCTGACGTTTTTCTACATATGTGCTTGTGTATCATGGACAGTAAGAGGGGGCAGGCAAGGAGAGAATTTCTCTCTTTGGGGATCAATAGAGTGTTATTATTACAACGTCTAAAACGTATGATGGTCTGTCGATAAATCAATAACAATATCAATGAAGTCAATGTTTATCTAAAGAAATCAGAATGACAGTATATGTTATTTAAGAAGTTGAACACAACATGAAACGTTAGCAATAACATACCATGCTCTGCTGCCTTCAGTGAAAGTCCTGACATAATGTCTTTTAACATTTGCTTTCATAGCTCTGTTCTACATTAAACATTTTGAAACGAAGCAGCCGAACTGGTGCCAGCGGTACGAAACGCGTCGAAGTTTCCCGACACGACGGGGCTGGACCGAGTGTCGGGGGCGTGGCCAGAGACAGCCTGGAGACTGTTCCAAATCATGGGTGCATGTTACAAGTCCGGAACATATTTTAACTTAGTACTAACTTAGCATCATATTTGATCTGATTCGACTGAATATTCCAGGTTTCCATCTCTCATTAGAGTAGTTTGCAAAACCTACAGACTATTTAAAAGGTAACACGACTGCTACATACGTTTTATATCCGTGTGTCTGGGTGTGCAGACTTGTGGCGAATTGAACGTCTCACTCCGGTCAGCTGACCAAAGTTGGTAACCTTGGTATTGTGTGTAGGAGATTCGGTATAACTATAATTTCCTTCTCCATTTACATGCCCGAAGTGTCTTTAAGTGTTATGTAGTTTTGCCTGAAACGCGAAAATAAAACAAAGCAATTAAAGCCAATCCGTTGCTCGAATGCTAAAGTAGTGATTGAAGAACTTTTGTGGGAGGTGGGATTCGAACACACGCCTTACTTCGGAGAACAGAATTGATACTTTGAAAGGCCATTCACGTTAAGTCTGGCGCCTGAGACCGCTCGGCCATGGGGCAGTTTCTAGTTGAACCCTAAGGAGTAGGTTAAGTCCAGCCTTGGCTTCCAAGCTGACGTTTTTCTACATATGTGCTTGTGTATCATGGACAGTAAGAGGGGGCAGGCAAGGAGAGAATTTCTCTCTTTGGGGATCAATAGAGTGTTATTATTACAACGTCTAAAACGTATGATGGTCTGTCGATAAATCAATAACAATATCAATGAAGTCAATGTTTATCTAAAGAAATCAGAATGACAGTATATGTTATTTAAGAAGTTGAACACAACATGAAACGTTAGCAGTAACATACCATGCTCTGCTGCCTTCAGTGAAAGTCCTGACATAATGTCTTTTAACATTTGCTTTCATAGCGCTGTTCTACATTAAACATTTTGAAACGAAGCAGCCGAACTGGTGCCAGCGGTACGAAACGCGTCGAAGTTTCCCGACACGACGGGGCTGGACCGAGTGTCGGGGGCGTGGCCAGAGACAGCCTGGAGACTGTTCCAAATCATGGGTGCATGTTACAAGTCCGGAACATATTTTAACTTAGTACTAACTTAGCATCATATTTGATCTGATTCGACTGAATATTCCAGGTTTCCATCTCTCATTAGAGCAGTTTGCAAAACCTACAGACTATTTAAAAGGTAACACGACTGCTACATACGTTTTATATCCGTGTGTTTGGGTGTGCAGACTTGTGGCGAATTGAACGTCTCACTCCGGTCAGCTGACCAAAGTTGTTAACCTTGGTATTGTGTGTAGGAGATTCGGTATAACTATAATTTCCTTCTCCATTTACATGCCCGAAGTGTCTTTAAGTGTTATGTAGTTTTGCCTGAAACGCGAAAATAAAACAAAGCAATTAAAGCCAATCCGTTGCTCGAATGCTAAAGTAGTGATTGAAGAACTTTTGTCGAAGGTGGGATTCGAACACACGCCTTACTTCGGAGAACAGAATTGATACTTTGAAAGGCCATTCACGTTGAGTCTGGCGCCTGAGACCGCTCGGCCATGGGGCAGTTTCTAGTTGAACCCTAAGGAGTAGGTTAAGTCCAGCCTTGGCTTCCAAGCTGACGTTTTTCTACATATGTGCTTGTGTATCATGGACAGTAAGAGGGGGCAGGCAAGGAGAGAATTTCTCTCTTTGGGGATCAATAGAGTGTTATTATTACAACGTCTAAAACGTATGATGGTCTGTCGATAAATCAATAACAATATCAATGAAGTCAATGTTTATCTAAAGAAATCAGAATGACAGTATATGTTATTTAAGAAGTTGAACACAACATGAAACGTTAGCAATAACATACCATGCTCTGCTGCCTTCAGTGAAAGTCCTGACATAATGTCTTTTAACATTTGCTTTCATAGCTCTGTTCTACATTAAACATTTTGAAACGAAGCAGCCGAACTGGTGCCAGCGGTACGAAACGCGTCGAAGTTTCCCGACACGACGGGGCTGGACCGAGTGTCGGGGGCGTGGCCAGAGACAGCCTGGAGACTGTTCCAAATCATGGGTGCATGTTACAAGTCCGGAACATATTTTAACTTAGTACTAACTTAGCATCATATTTGATCTGATTCGACTGAATATTCCAGGTTTCCATCTCTCATTAGAGTAGTTTGCAAAACCTACAGACTATTTAAAAGGTAACACGACTGCTACATACGTTTTATATCCGTGTGTCTGGGTGTGCAGACTTGTGGCGAATTGAACGTCTCACTCCGGTCAGCTGACCAAAGTTGGTAACCTTGGTATTGTGTGTAGGAGATTCGGTATAACTATAATTTCCTTCTCCATTTACATGCCCGAAGTGTCTTTAAGTGTTATGTAGTTTTGCCTGAAACGCGAAAATAAAACAAAGCAATTAAAGCCAATCCGTTGCTCGAATGCTAAAGTAGTGATTGAAGAACTTTTGTCGGAGGTGGGAATCGAACACACGCCTTACTTCGGAGAACAGAATTGATACTTTGAAAGGCCATTCACGTTGAGTCTAGCGCCTGAGACCGCTCGGCCATGGGGCAGTTTCTAGTTGAACCCTAAGGAGTAGGTTAAGTCCAGCCTTGGCTTCCAAGCTGACGTTTTTCTACATATGTGCTTGTGTATCATGGACAGTAAGAGGGGGCAGGTAAGGAGAGAATTTCTCTCTTTGGGGATCAATAGAGTGTTATTATTACAACGTCTAAAACGTATGATGGTCTGTCGATAAATCAATAACAATATCAATGAAGTCAATGTTTATCTAAAGAAATCAGAATGACAGTATATGTTATTTAAGAAGTTGAACACAACATGAAACGTTAGCAATAACATACCATGCTCTGCTGCCTTCAGTGAAAGTCCTGACATAATGTCTTTTAACATTTGCTTTCATAGCTCTGTTCTACATTAAACATTTTGAAACGAAGCAGCCGAACTGGTGCCAGCGCGGTACGAAACGCGTCGAAGTTTCCCGACACGACGGGGCTGGACCGAGTGTCGGGGGCGTGGCCAGAGACAGCCTGGAGACTGTTCCAAATCATGGGTGCATGTTACAAGTCCGGAACATATTTTAACTTAGTACTAACTTAGCATCATATTTGATCTGATTCGACTGAATATTCCAGGTTTCCATCTCTCATTAGAGTAGTTTGCAAAACCTACAGACTATTTAAAAGGTAACACGACTGCTACATACGTTTTATATCCGTGTGTCTGGGTGTGCAGACTTGTGGCGAATTGAACGTCTCACTCCGGTCAGCTGACCAAAGTTGGTAACCTTGGTATTGTGTGTAGGAGATTCGGTATAACTATAATTTCCTTCTCCATTTACATGCCCGAAGTGTCTTTAAGTGTTATGTAGTTTTGCCTGAAACGCGAAAATAAAACAAAGCAATTAAAGCCAATCCGTTGCTCGAATGCTAAAGTAGTGATTGAAGAACTTTTGTCGGAGGTGGGATTCGAACACACGCCTTACTTCGGAGAACAGAATTGATACTTTGAAAGGCCATTCACGTTGAGTCTGGCGCCTGAGACCGCTCGGCCATGGGGCAGTTTCTAGTTGAACCCTAAGGAGTAGGTTAAGTCCAGCCTTGGCTTCCAAGCTGACGTTTTTCTACATATGTGCTTGTGTATCATGGACAGTAAGAGGGGGCAGGCAAGGAGAGAATTTCTCTCTTTGGGGATCAATAGAGTGTTATTATTACAACGTCTAAAACGTATGATGGTCTGTCGATAAATCAATAACAATATCAATGAAGTCAATGTTTATCTAAAGAAATCAGAATGACAGTATATGTTATTTAAGAAGTTGAACACAACATGAAACGTTAGCAATAACATACCATGCTCTGCTGCCTTCAGTGAAAGTCCTGACATAATGTCTTTTAACATTTGCTTTCATAGCTCTGTTCTACATTAAACATTTTGAAACGAAGCAGCCGAACTGGTGCCAGCGGTACGAAACGCGTCGAAGTTTCCCGACACGACGGGGCTGGACCGAGTGTCGGGGGCGTGGCCAGAGACAGCCTGGAGACTGTTCCAAATCATGGGTGCATGTTACAAGTCCGGAACATATTTTAACTTAGTACTAACTTAGCATCATATTTGATCTGATTCGACTGAATATTCCAGGTTTCCATCTCTCATTAGAGTAGTTTGCAAAACCTACAGACTATTTAAAAGGTAACACGACTGCTACATACGTTTTATATCCGTGTGTCTGGGTGTGCAGACTTGTGGCGAATTGAACGTCTCACTCCGGTCAGCTGACCAAAGTTGGTAACCTTGGTATTGTGTGTAGGAGATTCGGTATAACTATAATTTCCTTCTCCATTTACATGCCCGAAGTGTCTTTAAGTGTTATGTAGTTTTGCCTGAAACGCGAAAATAAAACAAAGCAATTAAAGCCAATCCGTTGCTCGAATGCTAAAGTAGTGATTGAAGAACTTTTGTCGGAGGTGGGATTCGAACACACGCCTTACTTCGGAGAACAGAATTGATACTTTGAAAGGCCATTCACGTTGAGTCTGGCGCCTGAGACCGCTCGGCCATGGGGCAGTTTCTAGTTGAACCCTAAGGAGTAGGTTAAGTCCAGCCTTGGCTTCCAAGCTGACGTTTTTCTACATATGTGCTTGTGTATCATGGACAGTAAGAGGGGGCAGGCAAGGAGAGAATTTCTCTCTTTGGGGATCAATAGAGTGTTATTATTACAACGTCTAAAACGTATGATGGTCTGTCGATAAATCAATAACAATATCAATGAAGTCAATGTTTATCTAAAGAAATCAGAATGACAGTATATGTTATTTAAGAAGTTGAACACAACATGAAACGTTAGCAATAACATACCATGCTCTGCTGCCTTCAGTGAAAGTCCTGACATAATGTCTTTTAACATTTGCTTTCATAGCTCTGTTCTACATTAAACATTTTGAAACGAAGCAGCCGAACTGGTGCCAGCGGTACGAAACGCGTCGAAGTTTCCCGACACGACGGGGCTGGACCGAGTGTCGGGGGCGTGGCCAGAGACAGCCTGGAGACTGTTCCAAATCATGGGTGCATGTTACAAGTCCGGAACATATTTTAACTTAGTACTAACTTAGCATCATATTTGATCTGATTCGACTGAATATTCCAGGTTTCCATCTCTCATTAGAGTAGTTTGCAAAACCTACAGACTATTTAAAAGGTAACACGACTGCTACATACGTTTTATATCCGTGTGTCTGGGTGTGCAGACTTGTGGCGAATTGAACGTCTCACTCCGGTCAGCTGACCAAAGTTGGTAACCTTGGTATTGTGTGTAGGAGATTCGGTATAACTATAATTTCCTTCTCCATTTACATGCCCGAAGTGTCTTTAAGTGTTATGTAGTTTTGCCTGAAACGCGAAAATAAAACAAAGCAATTAAAGCCAATCCGTTGCTCGAATGCTAAAGTAGTGATTGAAGAACTTTTGTCGGAGGTGGGATTCGAACACACGCCTTACTTCGGAGAACAGAATTGATACTTTGAAAGGCCATTCACGTTGAGTCTGGCGCCTGAGACCGCTCGGCCATGGGGCAGTTTCTAGTTGAACCCTAAGGAGTAGGTTAAGTCCAGCCTTGGCTTCCAAGCTGACGTTTTTCTACATATGTGCTTGTGTATCATGGACAGTAAGAGGGGGCAGGCAAGGAGAGAATTTCTCTCTTTGGGGATCAATAGAGTGTTATTATTACAACGTCTAAAACGTATGATGGTCTGTCGATAAATCAATAACAATATCAATGAAGTCAATGTTTATCTAAAGAAATCAGAATGACAGTATATGTTATTTAAGAAGTTGAACACAACATGAAACGTTAGCAATAACATACCATGCTCTGCTGCCTTCAGTGAAAGTCCTGACATAATGTCTTTTAACATTTGCTTTCATAGCTCTGTTCTACATTAAACATTTTGAAACGAAGCAGCCGAACTGGTGCCAGCGCGGTACGAAACGCGTCGAAGTTTCCCGACACGACGGGGCTGGACCGAGTGTCGGGGGCGTGGCCAGAGACAGCCTGGAGACTGTTCCAAATCATGGGTGCATGTTACAAGTCCGGAACATATTTTAACTTAGTACTAACTTAGCATCATATTTGATCTGATTCGACTGAATATTCCAGGTTTCCATCTCTCATTAGAGTAGTTTGCAAAACCTACAGACTATTTAAAAGGTAACACGACTGCTACATACGTTTTATATCCGTGTGTCTGGGTGTGCAGACTTGTGGCGAATTGAACGTCTCACTCCGGTCAGCTGACCAAAGTTGGTAACCTTGGTATTGTGTGTAGGAGATTCGGTATAACTATAATTTCCTTCTCCATTTACATGCCCGAAGTGTCTTTAAGTGTTATGTAGTTTTGCCTGAAACGCGAAAATAAAACAAAGCAATTAAAGCCAATCCGTTGCTCGAATGCTAAAGTAGTGATTGAAGAACTTTTGTCGGAGGTGGGATTCGAACACACGCCTTACTTCGGAGAACAGAATTGATACTTTGAAAGGCCATTCACGTTGAGTCTGGCGCCTGAGACCGCTCGGCCATGGGGCAGTTTCTAGTTGAACCCTAAGGAGTAGGTTAAGTCCAGCCTTGGCTTCCAAGCTGACGTTTTTCTACATATGTGCTTGTGTATCATGGACAGTAAGAGGGGGCAGGCAAGGAGAGAATTTCTCTCTTTGGGGATCAATAGAGTGTTATTATTACAACGTCTAAAACGTATGATGGTCTGTCGATAAATCAATAACAATATCAATGAAGTCAATGTTTATCTAAAGAAATCAGAATGACAGTATATGTTATTTAAGAAGTTGAACACAACATGAAACGTTAGCAATAACATACCATGCTCTGCTGCCTTCAGTGAAAGTCCTGACATAATGTCTTTTAACATTTGCTTTCATAGCTCTGTTCTACATTAAACATTTTGAAACGAAGCAGCCGAACTGGTGCCAGCGGTACGAAACGCGTCGAAGTTTCCCGACACGACGGGGCTGGACCGAGTGTCGGGGGCGTGGCCAGAGACAGCCTGGAGACTGTTCCAAATCATGGGTGCATGTTACAAGTCCGGAACATATTTTAACTTAGTACTAACTTAGCATCATATTTGATCTGATTCGACTGAATATTCCAGGTTTCCATCTCTCATTAGAGTAGTTTGCAAAACCTACAGACTATTTAAAAGGTAACACGACTGCTACATACGTTTTATATCCGTGTGTCTGGGTGTGCAGACTTGTGGCGAATTGAACGTCTCACTCCGGTCAGCTGACCAAAGTTGGTAACCTTGGTATTGTGTGTAGGAGATTCGGTATAACTATAATTTCCTTCTCCATTTACATGCCCGAAGTGTCTTTAAGTGTTATGTAGTTTTGCCTGAAACGCGAAAATAAAACAAAGCAATTAAAGCCAATCCGTTGCTCGAATGCTAAAGTAGTGATTGAAGAACTTTTGTCGGAGGTGGGATTCGAACACACGCCTTACTTCGGAGAACAGAATTGATACTTTGAAAGGCCATTCACGTTGAGTCTGGCGCCTGAGACCGCTCGGCCATGGGGCAGTTTCTAGTTGAACCCTAAGGAGTAGGTTAAGTCCAGCCTTGGCTTCCAAGCTGACGTTTTTCTACATATGTGCTTGTGTATCATGGACAGTAAGAGGGGGCAGGCAAGGAGAGAATTTCTCTCTTTGGGGATCAATAGAGTGTTATTATTACAACGTCTAAAACGTATGATGGTCTGTCGATAAATCAATAACAATATCAATGAAGTCAATGTTTATCTAAAGAAATCAGAATGACAGTATATGTTATTTAAGAAGTTGAACACAACATGAAACGTTAGCAGTAACATACCATGCTCTGCTGCCTTCAGTGAAAGTCCTGACATAATGTCTTTTAACATTTGCTTTCATAGCGCTGTTCTACATTAAACATTTTGAAACGAAGCAGCCGAACAGGTGCCAGCGGTACGAAACGCGTCGAAGTTTCCCGACACGACGGGGCTGGACCGAGTGTCGGGGGCGTGGCCAGAGACAGCCTGGAGACTGTTCCAAATCATGGGTGCATGTTACAAGTCCGGAACATATTTTAACTTAGTACTAACTTAGCATCATATTTGATCTGATTCGACTGAATATTCCAGGTTTCCATCTCTCATTAGAGTAGTTTGCAAAACCTACAGACTATTTAAAAGGTAACACGACTGCTACATACGTTTTATATCCGTGTGTCTGGGTGTGCAGACTTGTGGCGAATTGAACGTCTCACTCCGGTCAGCTGACCAAAGTTGGTAACCTTGGTATTGTGTGTAGGAGATTCGGTATAACTATAATTTCCTTCTCCATTTACATGCCCGAAGTGTCTTTAAGTGTTATGTAGTTTTGCCTGAAACGCGAAAATAAAACAAAGCAATTAAAGCCAATCCGTTGCTCGAATGCTAAAGTAGTGATTGAAGAACTTTTGTCGGAGGTGGGATTCGAACACACGCCTTACTTCGGAGAACAGAATTGATACTTTGAAAGGCCATTCACGTTGAGTCTGGCGCCTGAGACCGCTCGGCCATGGGGCAGTTTCTAGTTGAACCCTAAGGAGTAGGTTAAGTCCAGCCTTGGCTTCCAAGCTGACGTTTTTCTACATATGTGCTTGTGTATCATGGACAGTAAGAGGGGGCAGGCAAGGAGAGAATTTCTCTCTTTGGGGATCAATACAGTGTTATTATTACAACGTCTAAAACGTATGATGGTCTGTCGATAAATCAATAACAATATCAATGAAGTCAATGTTTATCTAAAGAAATCAGAATGACAGTATATGTTATTTAAGAAGTTGAACACAACATGAAACGTTAGCAGTAACATACCATGCTCTGCTGCCTTCAGTGAAAGTCCTGACATAATGTCTTTTAACATTTGCTTTCATAGCGCTGTTCTACATTAAACATTTTGAAACGAAGCAGCCGAACAGGTGCCAGCGGTACGAAACGCGTCGAAGTTTCCCGACACGACGGGGCTGGACCGAGTGTCGGGGGCGTGGCCAGAGACAGCCTGGAGACTGTTCCAAATCATGGGTGCATGTTACAAGTCCGGAACATATTTTAACTTAGTACTAACTTAGCATCATATTTGATCTGATTCGACTGAATATTCCAGGTTTCCATCTCTCATTAGAGTAGTTTGCAAAACCTACAGACTATTTAAAAGGTAACACGACTGCTACATACGTTTTATATCCGTGTGTCTGGGTGTGCAGACTTGTGGCGAATTGAACGTCTCACTCCGGTCAGCTGACCAAAGTTGGTAACCTTGGTATTGTGTGTAGGAGATTCGGTATAACTATAATTTCCTTCTCCATTTACATGCCCGAAGTGTCTTTAAGTGTTATGTAGTTTTGCCTGAAACGCGAAAATAAAACAAAGCAATTAAAGCCAATCCGTTGCTCGAATGCTAAAGTAGTGATTGAAGAACTTTTGTCGGAGGTGGGATTCGAACACACGCCTTACTTCGGAGAACAGAATTGATACTTTGAAAGGCCATTCACGTTGAGTCTGGCGCCTGAGACCGCTCGGCCATGGGGCAGTTTCTAGTTGAACCCTAAGGAGTAGGTTAAGTCCAGCCTTGGCTTCCAAGCTGACGTTTTTCTACATATGTGCTTGTGTATCATGGACAGTAAGAGGGGGCAGGCAAGGAGAGAATTTCTCTCTTTGGGGATCAATAGAGTGTTATTATTACAACGTCTAAAACGTATGATGGTCTGTCGATAAATCAATAACAATATCAATGAAGTCAATGTTTATCTAAAGAAATCAGAATGACAGTATATGTTATTTAAGAAGTTGAACACAACATGAAACGTTAGCAATAACATACCATGCTCTGCTGCCTTCAGTGAAAGTCCTGACATAATGTCTTTTAACATTTGCTTTCATAGCTCTGTTCTACATTAAACATTTTGAAACGAAGCAGCCGAACTGGTGCCAGCGGTACGAAACGCGTCGAAGTTTCCCGACACGACGGGGCTGGACCGAGTGTCGGGGGCGTGGCCAGAGACAGCCTGGAGACTGTTCCAAATCATGGGTGCATGTTACAAGTCCGGAACATATTTTAACTTAGTACTAACTTAGCATCATATTTGATCTGATTCGACTGAATATTCCAGGTTTCCATCTCTCATTAGAGTAGTTTGCAAAACCTACAGACTATTTAAAAGGTAACACGACTGCTACATACGTTTTATATCCGTGTGTCTGGGTGTGCAGACTTGTGGCGAATTGAACGTCTCACTCCGGTCAGCTGACCAAAGTTGGTAACCTTGGTATTGTGTGTAGGAGATTCGGTATAACTATAATTTCCTTCTCCATTTACATGCCCGAAGTGTCTTTAAGTGTTATGTAGTTTTGCCTGAAACGCGAAAATAAAACAAAGCAATTAAAGCCAATCCGTTGCTCGAATGCTAAAGTAGTGATTGAAGAACTTTTGTCGGAGGTGGGATTCGAACACACGCCTTACTTCGGAGAACAGAATTGATACTTTGAAAGGCCATTCACGTTGAGTCTGGCGCCTGAGACCGCTCGGCCATGGGGCAGTTTCTAGTTGAACCCTAAGGAGTAGGTTAAGTCCAGCCTTGGCTTCCAAGCTGACGTTTTTCTACATATGTGCTTGTGTATCATGGACAGTAAGAGGGGGCAGGCAAGGAGAGAATTTCTCTCTTTGGGGATCAATAGAGTGTTATTATTACAACGTCTAAAACGTATGATGGTCTGTCGATAAATCAATAACAATATCAATGAAGTCAATGTTTATCTAAAGAAATCAGAATGACAGTATATGTTATTTAAGAAGTTGAACACAACATGAAACGTTAGCAATAACATACCATGCTCTGCTGCCTTCAGTGAAAGTCCTGACATAATGTCTTTTAACATTTGCTTTCATAGCTCTGTTCTACATTAAACATTTTGAAACGAAGCAGCCGAACTGGTGCCAGCGGTACGAAACGCGTCGAAGTTTCCCGACACGACGGGGCTGGACCGAGTGTCGGGGGCGTGGCCAGAGACAGCCTGGAGACTGTTCCAAATCATGGGTGCATGTTACAAGTCCGGAACATATTTTAACTTAGTACTAACTTAGCATCATATTTGATCTGATTCGACTGAATATTCCAGGTTTCCATCTCTCATTAGAGTAGTTTGCAAAACCTACAGACTATTTAAAAGGTAACACGACTGCTACATACGTTTTATATCCGTGTGTCTGGGTGTGCAGACTTGTGGCGAATTGAACGTCTCACTCCGGTCAGCTGACCAAAGTTGGTAACCTTGGTATTGTGTGTAGGAGATTCGGTATAACTATAATTTCCTTCTCCATTTACATGCCCGAAGTGTCTTTAAGTGTTATGTAGTTTTGCCTGAAACGCGAAAATAAAACAAAGCAATTAAAGCCAATCCGTTGCTCGAATGCTAAAGTAGTGATTGAAGAACTTTTGTCGGAGGTGGGATTCGAACACACGCCTTACTTCGGAGAACAGAATTGATACTTTGAAAGGCCATTCACGTTGAGTCTGGCGCCTGAGACCGCTCGGCCATGGGGCAGTTTCTAGTTGAACCCTAAGGAGTAGGTTAAGTCCAGCCTTGGCTTCCAAGCTGACGTTTTTCTACATATGTGCTTGTGTATCATGGACAGTAAGAGGGGGCAGGCAAGGAGAGAATTTCTCTCTTTGGGGATCAATAGAGTGTTATTATTACAACGTCTAAAACGTATGATGGTCTGTCGATAAATCAATAACAATATCAATGAAGTCAATGTTTATCTAAAGAAATCAGAATGACAGTATATGTTATTTAAGAAGTTGAACACAACATGAAACGTTAGCAATAACATACCATGCTCTGCTGCCTTCAGTGAAAGTCCTGACATAATGTCTTTTAACATTTGCTTTCATAGCTCTGTTCTACATTAAACATTTTGAAACGAAGCAGCCGAACTGGTGCCAGCGGTACGAAACGCGTCGAAGTTTCCCGACACGACGGGGCTGGACCGAGTGTCGGGGGCGTGGCCAGAGACAGCCTGGAGACTGTTCCAAATCATGGGTGCATGTTACAAGTCCGGAACATATTTTAACTTAGTACTAACTTAGCATCATATTTGATCTGATTCGACTGAATATTCCAGGTTTCCATCTCTCATTAGAGTAGTTTGCAAAACCTACAGACTATTTAAAAGGTAACACGACTGCTACATACGTTTTATATCCGTGTGTCTGGGTGTGCAGACTTGTGGCGAATTGAACGTCTCACTCCGGTCAGCTGACCAAAGTTGGTAACCTTGGTATTGTGTGTAGGAGATTCGGTATAACTATAATTTCCTTCTCCATTTACATGCCCGAAGTGTCTTTAAGTGTTATGTAGTTTTGCCTGAAACGCGAAAATAAAACAAAGCAATTAAAGCCAATCCGTTGCTCGAATGCTAAAGTAGTGATTGAAGAACTTTTGTCGGAGGTGGGATTCGAACACACGCCTTACTTCGGAGAACAGAATTGATACTTTGAAAGGCCATTCACGTTGAGTCTGGCGCCTGAGACCGCTCGGCCATGGGGCAGTTTCTAGTTGAACCCTAAGGAGTAGGTTAAGTCCAGCCTTGGCTTCCAAGCTGACGTTTTTCTACATATGTGCTTGTGTATCATGGACAGTAAGAGGGGGCAGGCAAGGAGAGAATTTCTCTCTTTGGGGATCAATAGAGTGTTATTATTACAACGTCTAAAACGTATGATGGTCTGTCGATAAATCAATAACAATATCAATGAAGTCAATGTTTATCTAAAGAAATCAGAATGACAGTATATGTTATTTAAGAAGTTGAACACAACATGAAACGTTAGCAGTAACATACCATGCTCTGCTGCCTTCAGTGAAAGTCCTGACATAATGTCTTTTAACATTTGCTTTCATAGCGCTGTTCTACATTAAACATTTTGAAACGAAGCAGCCGAACAGGTGCCAGCGGTACGAAACGCGTCGAAGTTTCCCGACACGACGGGGCTGGACCGAGTGTCGGGGGCGTGGCCAGAGACAGCCTGGAGACTGTTCCAAATCATGGGTGCATGTTACAAGTCCGGAACATATTTTAACTTAGTACTAACTTAGCATCATATTTGATCTGATTCGACTGAATATTCCAGGTTTCCATCTCTCATTAGAGTAGTTTGCAAAACCTACAGACTATTTAAAAGGTAACACGACTGCTACATACGTTTTATATCCGTGTGTCTGGGTGTGCAGACTTGTGGCGAATTGAACGTCTCACTCCGGTCAGCTGACCAAAGTTGGTAACCTTGGTATTGTGTGTAGGAGATTCGGTATAACTATAATTTCCTTCTCCATTTACATGCCCGAAGTGTCTTTAAGTGTTATGTAGTTTTGCCTGAAACGCGAAAATAAAACAAAGCAATTAAAGCCAATCCGTTGCTCGAATGCTAAAGTAGTGATTGAAGAACTTTTGTCGGAGGTGGGATTCGAACACACGCCTTACTTCGGAGAACAGAATTGATACTTTGAAAGGCCATTCACGTTGAGTCTGGCGCCTGAGACCGCTCGGCCATGGGGCAGTTTCTAGTTGAACCCTAAGGAGTAGGTTAAGTCCAGCCTTGGCTTCCAAGCTGACGTTTTTCTACATATGTGCTTGTGTATCATGGACAGTAAGAGGGGGCAGGCAAGGAGAGAATTTCTCTCTTTGGGGATCAATAGAGTGTTATTATTACAACGTCTAAAACGTATGATGGTCTGTCGATAAATCAATAACAATATCAATGAAGTCAATGTTTATCTAAAGAAATCAGAATGACAGTATATGTTATTTAAGAAGTTGAACACAACATGAAACGTTAGCAATAACATACCATGCTCTGCTGCCTTCAGTGAAAGTCCTGACATAATGTCTTTTAACATTTGCTTTCATAGCTCTGTTCTACATTAAACATTTTGAAACGAAGCAGCCGAACTGGTGCCAGCGGTACGAAACGCGTCGAAGTTTCCCGACACGACGGGGCTGGACCGAGTGTCGGGGGCGTGGCCAGAGACAGCCTGGAGACTGTTCCAAATCATGGGTGCATGTTACAAGTCCGGAACATATTTTAACTTAGTACTAACTTAGCATCATATTTGATCTGATTCGACTGAATATTCCAGGTTTCCATCTCTCATTAGAGTAGTTTGCAAAACCTACAGACTATTTAAAAGGCAACACGACTGCTACATACGTTTTATATCCGTGTGTCTGGGTGTGCAGACTTGTGGCGAATTGAACGTCTCACTCCGGTCAGCTGACCAAAGTTGGTAACCTTGGTATTGTGTGTAGGAGATTCGGTATAACTATAATTTCCTTCTCCATTTACATGCCCGAAGTGTCTTTAAGTGTTATGTAGTTTTGCCTGAAACGCGAAAATAAAACAAAGCAATTAAAGCCAATCCGTTGCTCGAATGCTAAAGTAGTGATTGAAGAACTTTTGTCGGAGGTGGGATTCGAACAAACGCATTACTTCGGAGAACAGAATTGATACTTTGAAAGGCCATTCACGTTGAGTCTGGCGCCTGAGACCGCTCGGCCATGGGGCAGTTTCTAGTTGAACCCTAAGGAGTAGGTTAAGTCCAGCCTTGGCTTCCAAGCTGACGTTTTTCTACATATGTGCTTGTGTATCATGGACAGTAAGAGGGGGCAGGCAAGGAGAGAATTTCTCTCTTTGGGGATCAATAGAGTGTTATTATTACAACGTCTAAAACGTATGATGGTCTGTCGATAAATCAATAACAATATCAATGAAGTCAATGTTTATCTAAAGAAATCAGAATGACAGTATATGTTATTTAAGAAGTTGAACACAACATGAAACGTTAGCAGTAACATACCATGCTCTGCTGCCTTCAGTGAAAGTCCTGACATAATGTCTTTTAACATTTGCTTTCATAGCGCTGTTCTACATTAAACATTTTGAAACGAAGCAGCCGAACAGGTGCCAGCGGTACGAAACGCGTCGAAGTTTCCCGACACGACGGGGCTGGACCGAGTGTCGGGGGCGTGGCCAGAGACAGCCTGGAGACTGTTCCAAATCATGGGTGCATGTTACAAGTCCGGAACATATTTTAACTTAGTACTAACTTAGCATCATATTTGATCTGATTCGACTGAATATTCCAGGTTTCCATCTCTCATTAGAGTAGTTTGCAAAACCTACAGACTATTTAAAAGGTAACACGACTGCTACATACGTTTTATATCCGTGTGTCTGGGTGTGCAGACTTGTGGCGAATTGAACGTCTCACTCCGGTCAGCTGACCAAAGTTGGTAACCTTGGTATTGTGTGTAGGAGATTCGGTATAACTATAATTTCCTTCTCCATTTACATGCCCGAAGTGTCTTTAAGTGTTATGTAGTTTTGCCTGAAACGCGAAAATAAAACAAAGCAATTAAAGCCAATCCGTTGCTCGAATGCTAAAGTAGTGATTGAAGAACTTTTGTCGGAGGTGGGATTCGAACACACGCCTTACTTCGGAGAACAGAATACCCCTTACTTTGAAAGGCCATTTACGTTGAGTCTGGCGCCTGAGACCGCTCTAGGAGGAAGAAACCTTAGGAAGAACCAGACTCAAAGGGGGAGCCGATCCTCCAGGGACCGATAAAGAGATAAATGGAATATAGCATTGTGATTGACGATAATTCCTTTTCACATCATAAATCATACATCTACACATTTAACAGGTTTAGGTGTCACAATCGGCGTCGTTAGGTCCGATTATTCGGGGAGAGCGCCCCGAATATTATACCCTCGATGCCAGTTACCCTCCTTCAGAAACAAAAGTCAACCCCCAGGTAAACTGAACTTAGCCCCTGATCATTAGCTAGAAACTTCACCGAGTGTCACATTGCAATCTGTAAATTTTTATTTATACTAAACTGTAAAAAATATATGTATAATGTTAATGCACATTTTATTAACTATAAATGATACAGTCTAATCCACCAATCACGTATTTACAAAATCCAAGTGACTTACGGTGCATAAAAATAGTTTGGCAATAACCATCGTAACATTTTAGGCAATTGCAGACAAGTTTAATACTTAAGAGGCAGACAAATTGAGGGGAACACGTTAAAACTGTGAGAGGTTATATTATGTATTAAAAATATGAAACGGAGACAGTCAACGTGTTAAATAAAAACTTTAAATTTCTACTTTATAAACGAGCCGTACAAAGCACAAAAATGCAATCGCACGAAAATGGGAATTGCATATTCTCGTTTACTTCAACAGAGTTTCAAAACATAAATGGGAATATGTGAATGTCTTACCTCTCCGGAAAACCTCTTACTGTGTTCATGGACAACAAGCGTATTCCCGTTGCTTCCAGGGACAATAGTGGAATGTTCTCTACTCAAACGGCAATATCAATTACCATTAAAATCATAAGAAAAATTGCAGGCAGCTCATTCGTGCCTTTGCTCATTCCATGCCATTTAGCCACGAAATAGTACTGTTCATACTCTGCAGATTTCAGTCACTTATGTACGTGCAACCCATAGACCAGAGGAACGTATTTCGGCGATTCCTCCAATTCCTTGGCCAATACTGCCACCACTGGACCATAAATATAAGAAGCGACTCTAAATGCATGAACAGCACAATAATTCGTGTGCATAAAGTTAAAACGAGACAAAACACTCGATGTAACATTTTAAGATATATATGAAATATGAGCGTTATAATATACAACAATCTTTTATTTCACGTCATACATTCTGACATAACCTATATATGACACAATGAATCACGCTGGACTTTATGTGCATTTCTTGTAAAACATCGGGAACATGCATAATATTTGTGTACATGTTGACCAATCTTCCATGATTTAGGTTCGTTAGCAAAAAAAGTAAAACCGCAAAATTGTCTTATCGATTGCATAAAACTGGGTTGGTTAGTCCATATGGTGATAGATAATCGCAAGATTGTAAAAAACTAGCTTCAGCAAATTAAAACAAGTAAGGGAAAGGACTCAGATATGACTAACTCAATGATTCATTTTAAATTATAAAACACAGACGATCAATAAATGAAAAAAGCTGATATTAATGCGTAGTGTCATTCACAGACATTTTCAGGGGCAGGTGGTCGAGTGGGTTATTTTTGCAGACGGATGGGGTTCCCTTCGGTAAATGTTGCTGATCATTTGTTATCGAAATGAGTCACTTAAAACCTATAAAAGGGACACTTTTAATTGTTCGGGTAAAAGGGCCAGGTGCTCAGGCACCAGCAGCTACCCCCCCTCCCTTCCCCGACTGTTAATATGCTTTGCATTGCTTAAATCGGCTGATGATGGGTTAACGGAATATTTAGAGCATTATGCTGAGCGCTTGTACAGTCAGGGATATAAACCTACGATCACATGAAATAAGCATTCAGGTTGGCTATAACAAGAACAAAATTTGGATACGTAAGTATGAATGTCTTACCTCGCCG
Source organism: Brienomyrus brachyistius (assembly GCF_023856365.1). Classification (NCBI taxonomy): domain Eukaryota; kingdom Metazoa; phylum Chordata; class Actinopteri; order Osteoglossiformes; family Mormyridae; genus Brienomyrus; species Brienomyrus brachyistius. Next base: position 11,105,012 of record NC_064550.1, read on the forward strand.
GAAACTCTCATACCAGGGTCTTGGACCACAAGCGTATTCCCGTTGCTCCCAGGGACAAGAGTAGAACCAATACTCATTCTAGGTCCAACTAACATGTACCGTTTCTCTCCGGATCTGTACTGGATGCTGTGACACAGAGTTCCGTTCCCGCTCGTGTCTATGCAGTTTGAATCACGCGAGTACTTGGAGGAATAGTCTTGAGGTTTAGAGCACTGCATGACTATCAGGCCGATTATACTGAATACAAAAAGCGCTGAAACTGAGCCCAGAGAGATCATCAGATACAAGGTGATGTTGTTCTCCTCTTCCTTCTTCACTGACCGTTTAATATCAGAAGATGCAAAGTCCTCTTTGGTCTCCACTGCCTTTATAACCATAGCAGCCGAAGCTGACAGTGAGATGTTCCCATTGTCTTTTACCAGGACAATCAGTTTATGAACGACTTCGTCTGATTCAGCAAATGGCCGAAGTGTTCTTATCTGTCCTGTATAGCGCTCCAAACCAAAGAGACTGGGGTCTGTAACTTGCTGCAAGGAAAACGACAACCAGCCATTGTATCCTATGTCAGGATCATAGGCTCTTATTTTAGTCACCAAATGACCTGCGTTTGCATTGCGGGGAATTTCCACCACACCGTCAGCAGATCCATTACTGCTGACAGGAGACAGGATGAACGGAGCGTTGTCGTTCTGATCCAGGATGAACACATTTATGGTAACATTGTTGCTTAATGATGGAGTTCCGGAGTCTTTAGCTACTACTTGGAACTTAACGGTTTTCAGTGTTTCAAAGTCAAAACTTTTCAGCGCATAAATGTCACCACTCTCGGAGTTAATGTTTAAGAAAGATGTCACACTTTGACTTGGAATTACATTCCCGAATGAATAGGAAATGAGAGCATTTTCATTCTCATCCGCATCAGATGCGCTAATTCTGAATATCGATGCACCAGGCTCGTTATTTTCCATTATATAAAAAGTGTAGGGACTCTGTGAGAAGACCGGACTGTTGTCGTTAACGTCTGATAATTCCACGCGAACTGTTTTAATGGAGGATAATGAAGGGATTCCCAGGTCCCTCGCAGTTATAATTATCTCGTACTGTGGTACCAACTCTCTGTCTAAGCGGCTCTTTGTTACTAACGAATAGAAATTGTCCTCAGCCGAATGTTTTAGTTCAAACGGCATGTCTTCAGGCAGCGTACAAACTACCTGTCCATTCACACCAGAATCCAGGTCGGTTACTCCAATAAGCGCCACCACAGTACCTACAGGCGCGTTCTCGGGAACGTGACTGGATAAAGAGGTGATGTGTATCTCTGGCCTGTTGTCATTCTCATCCTCCACCTTCACAAATACGTTGCATTGCGTTTTTAATGGTAATGCACCTTTATCAGAGACCTCAATATTAATTTCATAATTTTTACTTTCCTCAAAATCTATTAGCCCCTTTACTGTCAATTCTCCGGTTTTAGAGTCCAGTTCTAGAAGATCGCTTACTTTGTTCCTGAATGCATTTCTGAATGAATATTCTACTTCACCGTTAACTCCCTCGTCTAAATCTGTTGTATTGATTTTAATCAAAAAGGTTCCAACAGGAATATTTTCTTTTACTACAACTGTATATTGCTGCTCACCACACACTGGGGCATTATCATTAGCATCTAGAACAGTAATATTAATATTCAGACTAGCAATTTTCGGTGGGATACCACCATCTATAGCTGTCAATGTTACATTAAACTGTGCGATATTTTCTCTATCTAACGACTTCTGCAATATTAGAAATGGGATTTTACTATCTTTTCTCAAGTCCCTTGTTTCCAAAACAAAGTAATCGTTCTGACTCAGTTTATATGAACGCAAAGCATTCAGTCCGATGTCTGGATCCTGTGCTTCTTCAAGCTGGAATCGTGCTCCGGTTACTGTTGACTCGGGAATTTCTAAACGATACTCTCTGTCAGTAAAACTCGGGGAATGATCATTGACGTCTAAAATTTGTACAGTAATATGATGTATTTCTAAGGGGTTTTCTATCACAGCTTTTAGATTGATATAACATGGATCCGTTTTACCGCACAGATCCTCTCTGTCTATCCTCTGGTTCACAAATACGGCTCCGTCTCTTTGATTTACCTGGAAAAGGTCCTGCTTTGTTCCCGTCACAATACGCAGGTTGCGATCCTCCGGCCCGCGTGCGTCCAATCCCAAGTCTTTAGCCACATTCCCCACCACGGCTCCGAGAGACAATTCTTCCTGAATGGCGTATCGAATTTGAAAAGTCCGTTGACACAGCAAGATAAGAATCACAAAATGGAGACATAGGCGTCTCCTCCTCCAATGCTGGATCCCCATCATATCTCAAATATTATCCACCAATATATAAACAAAATTCAATAAAAATCATGCTTACTTTTATTCACAATACATATGAATGATCCTTTGCAGCATTAAATGTTTCTCTAGCGTTTTAGCGGAACCCCACTTCTTCCTCTGTGGTCCACTCGGTCACTGAGCTTATTTCTGGTAACAACCGCCTATAACGTCGAACCAAGCCGATTTTATTCTATTCCTTTGACAACAGCGCCGCCTCCCGCCTCCACGCCATATAAAACTCGTCATTTACTTGATCACTTTAAACACCAGTAATTAATAAGACACTACAACATCTTTCGTTGTGAAATGTACACTACATCAGGACGCTTTTCTATTTGGATTAGATTGTGTGTAACCGCGGGGAAAAATTAAGGCGCAAACAGCAGCAACATTAAGCATATAATAGCTCAAATACAAGAAGAATGTTGCAGTTACAATTTGAAAGATAAGGACATATAGTAAGAAGAGAGAGAGGCCCGTTCAGAGTGTGTGCAAGAGTGCTGTACCGGCAATGACAGAGTGTGACAGAACACAAACTTACGAAGTACGAATTGAATGCAGCGTCATGAACGCTAGCTTGGAACCCAGCAGGTGCGGCATAACAGGAGGTGGCCGATCTCGAAATTCATGGCAGAAAAGATCCCCAGTAGAGCTCCTCAGGTCAGGGGAGTCACACTGCAGTCCTCAGGGACCGGAGTCCACACATTTTTAGGTTTCCCCTCATTTAACGCACCTGATTCTACTCCTTGCATCTACTTGTGCTAATAACCACACAGCTATTGAGCTGAATCCTTTGTGGTGGAAAAGGGAACGAACTAAAGCTACGCAGGGCCCTGACACTCCTGCCCTAGAGCACTGTAGTGTGATTTCTTATTAAGGCTGGTGCTACTGCCTGTAAGGTACGCAACTAAGGCAATTAAACTTGACTCAAGTGCAGAATACAGAGGAGTATGTACAAAGACTATGTCGTACGATAAAATAATAAGAAAAAAGCAGAAAACAAGAAGCTAAACGAAACCGGAAAATTAATGGAAAGTCAGGCCAGGGCAACAACAAAAACGTGACGTCCTGATTCAAAACCAGAGAATCAAAACAAAATATCTGCACTAAGTCCAAAGCTGCAGTAAGCACTGACTACAGGGAGTTTAAATAGCCTGAAAATTTTTTTTTACATAACCTGAGAAATGAACACTGAACTAGGGGTTGGTTCAAACTTTAGCGAATTATTCCGGTGAGTCACGAAAGAAAATAATATTGATCTCTTCTTGCAAAACATAACAACTTATACACAATCATAGCAGTCTACTGAAATTTGACTTTTCTTATAAATACAAAACAAAAGCGATGGTTATTTTAGATGCTAGAGAATATGGAGAAATCAGGAAGAATGTCAGATAAAATTAATAAATATGGGCCTATGTAATGTAAACATTTCCTAACAACAAATATAGTTGATCCTTCCATATTGTGGGGGTCAGAGGTGCAGGCCTCCGGCGATCTGGGAAAAAACACACTAATTTTTTTGTTCTCCTTGGCGAGGTAAGCGAGCAGTAGCAAGGAGGGAGCAAAAAGATACAGGAAATGCGAGATACAAAAATCACTTCGAGATATAATGTGAGAATCTGCCATAAACACGCTTGTAGTCTTCCAGTCCAGCACTGAACGTATGTTTTATGCATTTATGAGTTGCTAAACTTTTGTCTGTTGTTTGTCGGCTTTCGCAAAACTCCCCCACAAAAAAACCATTTAACATGTTATGCCAACTCCGTGATATAGCTCTATCAAAGCAGCCACGAGGAATGTCACAATGCAGAAAGGTCAAATGCAATTGCAAATTGAAAAGAAATACCACAAATGTAGGCCTACTCCAAAAACTATGTTGTGCAGTAGGCCTCCTTCATAAAATCTGCGTAAATCAGAAATTGTTAGATTATGTTAAAATTAGTCTTACCTCACCAGAAACTCTCTTATTGTATTCTTGGACCACCAGAGTGTTCCCGTTGCTTCCAGAGACAATAGTAGAGCCTATACTTGTCCTGGGTCCAACTAACATGTACCGCTTCTCTCCGGATCTGTACTGGATGCTGTGACACAGAGTTCCGTTCCCGCTCGTGTCTATGCAGTTGGAATCACGTGAGTACTTGGTGGAATAGTCTGGAGGTTTAGAGCACTGCATGACTATCAGGCCGATTATACTGAATACAAAAAGCGCTGAAACTGAGCCCAGAGAGATCATCAGATACAAGGTGATGTTGTTCTCCTCTTCCTTCTTTACTGAGCGTTTAATATCAGAAGATGGAAATTTCTCTTTGGTCTCCAATGCATTTATAACCACGGTAGCCGAAGCTGACAGTGAGATGTTCCCATTGTCTTTTACCAGTACAACCAGTTTATGTACAACTTCGTCTGATTCAGTGAATGACCGAAGTGTCCTGATCTCTCCTGTGTAGCGCTCCAAACCAAAGAGACTGGGGTCTGTGACTTGCTGCAGAGAGAATGACAACCAGCCATTGTATCCTATGTCAGGGTCGTAGGTTCTAACTTTAGTCACCAAATGACCTGCATTTGCATTACGGGGAATCTCCACCACACCCTCAGCAGATCCATTAGTATTGGCAGGAGACAGGATGACCGGAGGGTTGTCGTTCTGATCCAGAATAAACACATTAACTATGACGTTGCTGCTTAGTGACGGGGTTCCGGAGTCTTTAGCTACCACTTGGAAGTGGAAGGTTTTCATTGTTTCAAAGTCAAAGCTTTTCAATGCGTAGATGTTACCATTATCAGGGTTAATGTTTAAGAAAGATGTTACACTTTGACCTGAAATGACATGTTCCAGGGAATATGAAATCTGGGCATTTTCATTTTCATCTGCATCAGAGGCGCTGGTGGCGAATATAGATGCACCGGGGTCGTTATTTTCCATTATATAGAAGGTGTAGGGACTGTGTGAGAAGACCGGACTGTTGTCGTTAACGTCTGATAATTCCACACGGACTGTCTTAATGGAGGATAACGAAGGGGTTCCCAGGTCCCTTGCAGTTATAATTATTTCGTACTGTGGTACCAACTCTCTGTCTAAGCGGCTCTTTGTTACTAACGAATAGAAATTGTCCTCACTTGAATGTTTCAGTTCAAACGGCATGTCTTCAGGCAGCGTACAAACTACCTGTCCATTCACACCTGAGTCCAGGTCAGTTACTCCAATCAGCGCCACTACGGTACCTACAGGCGCGTTCTCTGGAATCTGGCTGGACTGCGAGGTGATGTCTATCTCCGGTCGGTTATCATTCATATCCTCTACATGTACAAAAACGTTGCAATGGGTTGACAGTGGGACTTGTCCTGCATCTGAGGCCTGGATATTTATTTCATAAATGTGTTCCAATTCATAGTCAACAAGACCTTTAACTTTTATTTCTCCAGTTTTTCTGTCTAAATCAAACAATTCTGTCGCTTTGCTTCTGAATTTATTTCCAAATAAATATGTTATTTCCCCGTTGGCGCCGTCATCCAAATCAGTCGCATTCACTTGCAAGACTACAGTATCTACTGGGGAATTTTCCGTTATAGTCACTGTGTATTTCTTTTCGTTACAAACTGGTGCATTATCATTAACATCTAAAACAATTACCGCAATGTTCAAAGTAGCGGTTCGCGAAGGATTGCCCCCATCCAAAGCGGTCAGCAGTAAATTGAGATACGGTTTGTCTTCCCTGTCCAGGGCCTTTTGTAACGTTAAGAAGGGAATTTTATTATTCTCGTTGAGATCCTCTATTTCCAATCGGAAATGTTCATTTTGTTCTAGTTTATACAATCGTAACCCATTTACGCCTACATCTGGGTCTCTAGCACCTTCTAACTGAAAGCGAGTTCCAGGCGTGGCGGATTCAGAAATTTCGATGCGAGTCTCTTTACTGGGGAAACTGGGGGAATGGTCATTGACATCCATAATCTGAACAGTAATCTGATGCATTTCTAATGGATTCTGTACCACAGCTTTAAGGTTAATAAAACATTGAGACGTCTTACCGCATAGGTCCTCTCTGTCTATTCTCTGGTTAACAAACAAAGCGCCGTCACTCTGGTTTACCTGGAAAAGATCCTGCTTTGTTCCCGTCACAATACGCAGGTTCCGATCCACCAACACGCGTCTATCCAACCCCACGTCTTTAGCCACATTCCCCACCACGGAACCGAGCGGTAATTCCTCCTGGATGGAGTAACGGACTTGACAAGATCCTCTTCGGCTCAACAACGACAGAACCACAAGATAAAAAAATGGCCAGCCCCACTGCAGTGTCCTTTTGCCTTGGTTAGTCTCCATCATATCGATGTAATACGTTTTCACCATTAAACTACACTCCGTATTCAAAGGTCATTATTAAGCATCACGGTCTTAAAAATTATGTAAGGTAATCCATTCTTTTCTCTTATTATCCAATTTCCCACAATTACGAGGTAAATATGTTCCGACTCCGTAGCCTATCTACGTGCAGCCGTGAAAGAAGAGGAAGGCGTTTTAACTGCTCTTTCAACTGTTTCTTTGGCAGTACTGCCACCTTGGGACCAAATGTATATGCAACCCACGCGTATTCAAGATATAAAAGAATTGTAGTTACCTGATATATAAGGAAAGAGATACAAAAAAAGATGCAACTGGCAACGAGTAAAAAGCAGTAAAAAAACCTTGATCTACATGCTTAATACTTGTATAAGTTCCATTAAAAGTTTCGTATCATTTCTGATATTGGTAATATTTATGCAATTTTTATTCATTTGCAAATAAGCAGGTTTATGCACAAAAAAACTTAAGTTAAAAAGGTTTCTCGCTGACTTACATAAAACACCTGAATGGTGAATACTGTGAGTTTTCAGGCAATTAAGGGATTTCAAGATACATTTTAATGTATAGGCCTACAAATCCAACAAATGGAAGAAAAGCAAATATATGTGAGTGGTCAAATGAAAGGGTGTAACGGGGCCAGAATCACAAACAAAAAATATTTAATGTTGCTTAAATTTCAATTTGATCCGCATAAGCACTGGGAGGGTTAGCAGCACGAAAGATTAAATAGAAGTTTTTAAGTATATTATGCAATCAAGCATCTATTTTATTCTACAGTATTTTGAAACTTATAAGAAGAATTGTCAATGCCTTACCTCACCGGAATATCTCTTACTGTGTTCATGGACAACAAGCGTATTCCCGTTGCTTCCAGGGACAATAGTAGAACCGATACTCATCCTGGGTCCAACTAACATGTACCGTTTCTCTCCGGATCTGTACTGGATGCTGTGACACAGAGTTCCGTTCCCGCTCGTGTCTATGCAGTTGGAGTCACGTGAGTACTTGGAGGAATAGTCTGGAGGTTTAGAGCACTGCATGACTATCAGGCTGATTATACTGAAGACAAAAAGGGCTGAAACAGAGCCCAGAGAGATCATCAGATACAAGGTGATGTTGTTCTCCTCTTCCTTCTTTACTGAGCGTTTAGTATCAGAAGATGCAAACGCCTCTTTGGTCTCCACTGCGTTTATGACCACGGTTGCTGTAGCTGACAGTGAGATGTTTCCGTTGTCTTTTACTAGTATGACTAATTTATGCAAAACAATATCTGATTCAGTAAATGTCCGAAGTGTCCTGATCTCTCCTGTGTAGCGCTCCAAACCAAAGAGACTGGGGTCCGTAACTTGCTGCAGAGAGAATGACAACCAGCCATTGTATCCTATGTCAGGATCATAGGCTCTTACTTTAGTCACAAAATGACCCGCGATTGCATTACGGGGAATCTCCACCACACCCTCAGCAGATCCATTAGTATTGGCAGGAGACAGGATGACCGGAGGGTTGTCGTTCTGATCCAGGATGAACACATTCACTGTGACGTTGCTGCTTAGCGACGGGGTTCCGGAGTCTTTTGCTACCACTTGGAACTGGAAGGTTTTAATTGTTTCGAAGTCAAAGCTTTTTAATGCGTGTATGTTCCCGTTATCTGGGTTAATGTTTAAGAAAGATGTTACACTTTGACCGGGTATTACGTTTTCAAGTGCATACGTAATTCGTGAATTTTCATTCTCATCTGCATCAGAGGCACTTACAGTGAAAATAGAGTTCCCAGACTCGTTGTTTTCTATCATGTAGAAGGTGTAGGGACTCTGTGAGAAGACCGGTCTGTTGTCATTAACGTCTGATAATTCCACGTGGACTGTCTTAACGGAGGATAACGAAGGGGTTCCCAGGTCCCTCGCTGTTATTGTTATATCGTACTTGGACATTGACTCTCTGTCTAAGCGACTCTTTGTAACTAATGAATAGAAATGGTCCTCAATCGAATGTTTCAGGTCAAACGGCATACCTTCGGGCAGCGTACAAACTACCTGTCCATTCGCACCTGAATCTAAGTCGGTTACTGTGATCAGCGCCACTACGGTACCTACAGGCGCGTTCTCGGGAATGTGACTTGACAAGGAGGTGATGTCTATCTCAGGCCTGTTGTCGTTCGCATCCTCCACTTTCAGAAATACGCTGCATTGTGTTTTTAGTGGTAATGCTCCTTTATCAGAGACCTCAACATTTATTTCAAAATTTTTACTTTCCTCAAAATCTATTAACCCCTTTACTGTTAATTCTCCGGTTTCAGAGTCTAAATCTAGAAGTTCATTAGCTTTGCTTCTGAATTTATTTCTGAATGAGAATTCCACTTCACCGTTAACTCCCTCATCTGAGTCAGTGGCATTAATTTTTAATAAAAATGTTCCGATTGGTGCATTTTCTTTTGCTATAACTGTATATTGTTGTTGGTCACACACTGGCGCATTGTCGTTACCGTCCAAAACAATCACAGTAATATTTAGAGTGCCAGATTTGGATGGGTTGCCACCATCTACAGCTGTCAGTGTTACATTCATCTGTGCGATATTTTCTCTATCCAGTGACTTCTGCAATATTAAAATGGGGATTTTACTATCTTTGCTACTCAAATCCTTTGTTTCCAAAAGAAAATGCTCGTTCTGACTCAGCTTATATGAATGCAAAGCATTCAGGCCGATATCTGGGTCTTGCGCTTCTTCGAGCTGAAATCGTGCTCCTGTCACGGTAAATTCCGGAATTTCTAATCGATCGTTTTTGTCTGGAAAACTCGGGGAATTATCATTGACATCTAAAATCTCTACAGTAATATGATGTATTTCTAGCGGATTTTCTATCACAGCTTTCAGATTAATCAAACATGGAGACGTTTTACCGCACAGATCCTCTCTGTCTATCCTCTGGTTAACAAACAGGGCGCCGTCTCTTTGATTTACCTGGAAAAGGTCCTGCTTTGCTCCCGTCACGATACGTAGATTCCGATCCACCAGCCCGCTTTTATCGAACCCCATGTCTTTAGCTACATTTCCAACTATGGTGCCGATCGGCAGTTCTTCTTGGATGGGGTATCGAATCTGAGTAGTCCGTTCACACAATGACAGGAGAAACACAAAATGGATGGATGGCCATGCATATCCCAGTTTTTTCGTACAATATCCGCTCCACATGGTTAGATCTTAAATATTTAAACACGTCCGCAGAAATAAACGGAATTCATGCTTGCTTTCATGGAGAAATAATTACAATTGAAGATTTACAGCATTGATGCTTTGTCTGGCGTTTTGTCGGGCTTCTAGCTTTTGTGGTCTGCTCCTGCCGCTCATCTAATCTCCAGTAACCATACCCTGTACGTTATGGAAGATGGTTCCGGATTTATTCAGTTTCTTTGACAATACCGCCGCTGTGTGACTCCAAGTGTCATAATCATAACTACAACGTGCAAGGACTCATATTCTCCTTTTCAAATGAGCAGTCAAAATGGTCCAGGATTTTGTGATTGTTTTCTAGTTAAAAAATTGACGCTTAAAATATGCTCTTATTTCTTAAATCTTTGAATGTTTAGTCAGCCTGGGGATCCCAAACGCCAATCAATACTATAAAACAGCAGCGTACTAAACGAATGGGGTCTCATTGCTGTTGATGTTCACGGTGTCCATTCGAAAAACGTCGCCTTCGGACGACTTCGTCCAAGTTTATACAATCTTTAATATTCATGTTAGGGTCTCGCGCACCCTCTAGCTGAAAGCGAGTCATGTGTTTAGAAAATTCAGATGACCTTATAGTAAACCCAGAGGATTGCCGTTAACTCCTAGAATCTGTACAATAATACGATGTATTTCAATTGGGTTCTTTATCGTAGCTTTCAAGTTAAACATTGATCCTGTCTACCCTCTGGTTAACAATCAAAGCGTCATCTCTCCGGATTACCTGGAAAAGGTATTTTTACTAATTTTTACTCGTCACAATACGCACATTTCGATCCACCAGTTCGTTTTTTATTAGCCTAGATCCCATACCTTTGGCGACATTCCCATATACAGTGCAGAAAGATAATTCCTTCTGGGTGGAATTTGAACATCAAAGCGATAAAGACAGCTGGTCCACAAGACTTTTCCGAAAGTACCCGAATGTCCAAATGCCACGATATCACTCATTATTGAATTTATTCATGCGTAATTTTTGACTGTGCTTATTATGTGAGCAGATGCACAACGGTCGTTAATACGACTCATATAATATTATTGCCTTATAAATGGTATACAATGAACTTTCACCAATAATGTCACTGTTTGGGCAATTTCATTGTTCATTTACATCGTGCCCATTTCGCCGAATGTAGAAAGCATCGTTTGTTTCACTGTGACGAACCACTGACACCTTGTGTCCATTAGTGGATATGCAGTGTCTGACGTTGGTGGGGTACAGCCACCTTCCTGCGGGTCGTTTTGACCTGGAGATGCAGCAATTTGGAGTTTAATATATTAGCTACCCAGAGAACCAACAGAATATGATCAGTTTTAATAACGAACAATACTTTAAAACACGGATGAAAATAACGAACGCTGTCGTTATGATATTAAGAAGCAATACAGATAACTTAAATGACAGATGACTTTTACGTTAACTTATTAAAATTACCATCCTCCGTTAAATTTTGAAATATACCAACTCTATTTATTTGAGTTGTCGCTGAACATCACAGTTAAATATAATTCCGGGCGATACTCTCGGATATTTACATAAGGAAACGCCATTACTCTCACGATTTCCCCACCCGCACGCAGACCGGCAGGTTCCCGGATGCAGCGCCAATGCGGGAAGCGAGTCTGAACGTCCGCCTGCCGAATACATTCGTGACGCGCGAGCCCTCCTCAGTTCGTTTCCTTGGCGACAGGGCAGCACGCGGGCGGGCGCTGTCCGCGGTGCTGAAACGGGCATATGTGAAGAAATTGAATATGCAGTATTTCTGACGCTGTCTACAAAAGGATGAACAAATACTTTAAAAATATTCTCCTGGTTTATTTAACCTATGAAAAAAATTGCGTGGTTAATTCACTTGAACGCAATTCCCTGTTTCATCGCTATGACTCTGTTTCCCCGTCACACTGCTGCAGAGACATATACACGCAGTATGTGCTGTTTTGCTCTGTGTTTTACTCTGAACTGAAGCATTGTCAGCAGCATTAACATTCAGAATTTGGCTGTGGATGTTGTCATGGCAACAGTTGCCAAGGGGAACAGGCGGTTTTTGGTAGGTGAGCTAACTTCAGATGCAAGCTGACATCTGTTATTTTAAGCACTTTAACCTGCCACTCGACTCATTTAATATAAGTAAATTATCTGGATCACATCAGGTGCTGTTCCCTAAGTAATTCAGGTGCATTATGCAGTAATGCAGTAATGCAGTAATGCGCTGCCCACCTCGTCAGAATTGCTCCATGCGAGAGCATGTCCAGCACGTGAGCATGAGTGCAACAGTGAGCAGGAGAGAAACTTGGGTACAAGCAGCAGCTGGGATCAGAATGCATCACAAATCACCCCCCTCTCTCAAATGCCACCCCTCCAACCCCTAGAACACTCACATAAGTTACAGCTTTAAACCTTTATTCACATTGCTTATACACAAATAGCCAGCAGGAACAACAGTATTAATGGATGACTATTTACAAACCAGAGAAGACTCAAAACCATAAGTGCAGGGAAAAACCAGGCTTCCTCTCCAACCTACAGTTGAGCTGGTTTAAGTTATAATCCACATGGGAAGCGTGCATTTTATAAAGCTGAACTTTGGAACAATTGGGTCTCTGATGCTGAAATATCAGCGTTTCATACAAAACACAAATAAAAAGCTTATTATATAAGCAGTATGTAGGTATTGAGCATCACAGCTCATGTCTATCCTAAGTAGCTCTCAGAGAAGACCAAGACCAGTCTGATCTTTTTTTGTTTCTCTTATGTTTTCTTAATTTTCTGCATAACTGTAGCTAAATACTGCTCACCATAGCTGACATAAAACAGTGGTATAAAAGCCATTATAACATTTCTATGAAAACGAATGATGTTTGGATGAGATATAGCACTTTCTGAGAAGTTACAATAAGCCCAGTGAAGCAGGGGGAGGGGAGACTGGATCTGTACAATCACTGGTACATATAAACACCCACACTGTGTGAGTATGCTGCACCACCCCGATTTGTCTCCAAAGGCATGTTTTAACTGCGTCAGTTTCTCTGACATGATTTAATGCAGTACTTATGCTCTATTTATGTCCCTTCGGTTCATCTGAATGGCACAGAAAAAAAGCTATTCACCAAGACTACAAATCACGGAAAAAACACAGTCACTTCACAACAGATGTGGTGCCGTACTGTTCACAAATCAATTTCTTTTTCAGAATAGCTATAAGCACTATATATTGCATCACCACTATAATACTATACATAAAGGACTTATCAATAGATTCAACACAAAACATTAGGAATTATAAAATGAACTTTTTTTCTTTTATATAAAGGTAACAATGTAAAAAATAATAATAAATCCTTGTGCAATGTGCGTATTCCCCAAAATAAGACACAACCATTAAACCCGTTATTAGAATGTTATATTTCACAATGATTTTGCTGTAATGTGACTGTAACACAGGCTAAAATTAATTTGGGAGGGCAGGGGGTGAGTTGACAAATTTTGAGGTGGGGTCAACCTTGATATTTTACTACCAAGCTATGTATCTGGTCTGGGGTGAGGGGTTCAAACCCTTATTGCTATGTTTCTGCTTATTACCTATTTATACGAATGTTATGTTGTGTATATGAGATTGTGTGCTATATGAATTATGGAATTTGTGTTTTTTCTCTTTTTCTTGTCACCAAAGTTGGCCGGTCGGAACCTGCTTCTTAAAAGGCCTGAAATGTACAGCTGCACATGCAGTTTGACGAAATGCCTTCCTTTCCTGCGCCTCTGTTTGTCCAGACAGTGATATTTGATATCACTGTGTGATATTTTGATATCATTTGTGTGAAGATGATCAAGAAAATTCAGTTGTGGATTGGGGAGATGGAGAGGGTATGGGACACTGTAATGAACACCCCCCCCCCTTACTAAAAAAACAAGACAATTGTTTTCCCTTAAAAGTTATTTGCATTAATTGCGACATACAGAAATCCACTCTGTTGTTGTATGCATGCAAAATTCATGCTCGTGGACAGGAATGTTTAATGGATGGCTGCACTTGTGAGGTCAGGTGACTGTGTCCTTGGTTGGGAACGTAGGGGGAGCTTTCCGGCTTTTCACGTCGTCCTGGCAACACTCCAAGAGAAGAAGGGATGACATCACGGCAGATCACTGCTGGATTCCTGAGAACAGACAAGCAAGGGCATTGACACTATCAATACAACTGTGGTAAATATTACACTGTGTACATTCAGCAAAAAAAGTCTGAAATCCAGGTCATCCTGCGGAAATGTATCTATATGATCTGTGTTGATCCGTTTGAATATCTGACCAATAATAAGAGGACTGTAAACACGCCACGGCACCTGGCAAGAGCAAAAGAGCAGAGAAATAAAACATGTAGCCAAAGCATTTAACCACCCTAACAGCATATTTCCATGCAAAGTGCAGAAGACCACAGCTCTTGTACAAAGGTGATCAGTGGAAATTGCTTTCTGTCTCTTTTGTGGTGGAAGGCAGGGTGTCCAGCTGAGATCAGGCAGGCGAGCTGTAGTCACTCTCTAATCAGGCTGCTCTGGGGTACAAGCACACAGGGAGTAAACTGATAGGAGAGTGTAGGATGCACACTGACATCCTCTCCCCAGGAAGGGCTTCTGTCAGATCACTAATTGCATGTATCAGTCTGCTGTGGCTGCCCTTGGCAGTCACCTTGGAATGACCTCAGCCCACATCTGTGAAGGGGGGCAGCTTCCCCCCTCAGTTTAAATATCAAATTACGTAGAATAATTTGCTGGCATGTTTGAACATTAGGGTCCTCAGGAGGGGCCGTGACCGAGATTCTCTCAGAGCGGTAATTTCTGCTCCCATAGGAAAAGGTGCAGATTTTAGGCAGGAGATGATCAAGAAAATTCAGTTGTGTATTGGGGAGATAGCGAGGGTGTGGGACAGATCAACATTGTAATGAACACCCCCCCCTTTATTAAAAAAAAACAAGACAAAAGGGCAGCAAACAGTAAACAGTAAAAAAATATTTGCTCTGGCTACATCATTTATAACATTCCTACAACTGACAGTCTGCGTACCTGCGACAGCAAAACGGAGTTCCTTTCATTTTGAATACTAAGAGAGCGAGAGAGAGACAATCATTACAGTCGTGGTTATACAAACACACAGGTCAGCTTTCAGGCTTTTGTTCATTATCTCGCAGAGAGATGCAGTTCATAGGTCACGCATGACTAAATTAATTTAATCCGTTATTTTGTCATTTCAAAGCATCAAATTACGGTACCAATTTTAAGCTCATTTTTTAAATTTCTATTAAGACAAGATGAAAAAAACAGTCAGTTCATGATCTGTATAAAAAACAGAATTATTATTTTCTGCTAGAATTTATTCTAAATTTTTATATTTAAAATAAAGAGGGATCGGATCCCTAACAAATTGGTGTTTAAATACATTTCCCAGAACCAGTCACTACGATATAGAATTCTAGCACAAATCTGTTGTTTTTTCATTATTGTCATCTGTGGCTCAAAGATAAAATGCAAATGGAGATAACAGGACTAAAGACACGGCCATCATAACCACTCTGGTTGGTCAGAGAGCTGTGCAGCCCAACCAGACGGCAGTACACATTCCACTAACGGCATACTCACCTGATCCCGTTACAGATTTGCTGCTAAAAATAGACTATTCCCCTGTCTGCGTAAGGGGTGTAGCCAAACTGGCGGGGGGGGGGGGGGGGGGGGGGATGCATAAGGCAGCTTCTGTCTCAGGCTGTCGATTCTGCTTCAGTTAGCTGATTAATGTATAACATCACCCAAAAACGCCTTAAAGCAAAATAAATGGTGTGTAAAACCTGCTTGATGCTGTAGGAGGTTTGTCTGAGATGTGAAGCTTGAGACATGATGAGATCGGCAGTGGCGTGAGGCCCCTGGGAGCCACGCAGGTAAGAATGTGCAGCAGAACCAAGGCACCGTGCTCTGCCTCCCCAGAAAAGCACAACAACAAAGAGCCCGCCGGCTGCAGAAGGGCTCAGGTAATGCAGGAGATATTCATCATGCACTCTGAGCTGCCCAGTTTGGGCATTTATTATACAGAGAGAAAGAGATCAGGCCCAGGCTGTATACAAATACAGTTCAGCTCGCTACTGGGTTTGTAGCTTGTATGCAGAGAGACTGAACACCCCCAGTCCAGGTCTATAGCTCTTACACAGTATGTGTGTGTGTGTGTGAGAGAGAGAGAGACGGACAGATTAAAAGCGAGTGAGAAAGGCTCAGTCTGCATCCATAAACAGAGAGGAGACACTCTAAGTATAAGACTCTATGTTTGAGTATTTTGTTATAGTCACTAGACCGATGCTCTTCTCCTACAGGCAGATGTAAGTGTAAAGAATATAAACATTTATCTTTGTAACAGATTGGTTAATATTGCAATGTGGGTTAATATTTACCATCACATGTATTGATATTTTAAACAAAATGGGATGATTTTGCCTCTGCAGCTGATATTGAAGGGTTTCTGACATGGCTGTTGGTCCTTGAATGATTGCCCTAGGTATGGATGTATATATATCATTATTTTTATTTAAATGGATGGATATTAGTCACATGCTTGGTCAAGGACAATATTATATTGCTCTGAGTTTTCATATCGTAGGCCCAGTGGAAGAGACAAATCACTGGATGGTGTCCATAGAGGGCCATGCAGTGACTGAGAGACACAGTGAGTCATTCACTGTGGGTCTCACCACACTGTTCTCCAGCTTTTACTATTTTGACCTGCAGTGTCAGGATGATCCACGCTGTACAGTGGAATTTATTAAAAAGGCACTGTGGTCATTTATATCACTTCATACATTGATAAGTGCATTGTGTTGCATTGAAGGCCAGGGATCGTCATGTAAAAATGTCCACCTTTGCTTGTTCTGTCAATGTGTAGATGCTTTATTGACATTCGCCCAGAACGTGGACCAAAAGCTCACCAAGGAAAAGTCACCAGCAAGCGAACTGGCAAGGTGGTGCAGGAGAAACCGGAGCCCACGGTGGAAACCCACACGAACACGGGGAGAGCATGCAAACTCCACACAGAAAGGCCCACATGTCGTTTGACCCAGGACCTTCTCACTGTGAGGTGGCATGTCTGTTTCAGCGTCGCAGGGGTCAATTGAAGCAGCTATTCAATAAAAGCATTTAACTTCACTATGTCCGCAAAGAGAGACTCTTTTTTTCCTCACAGTTTATGATATTATTCTCGAAAAAGAAGGTGAATATTTAGGAGCAAAAACAGTATCTAAATCTAAAAACTATTTGACGAAAGGCTGCTTACGAGCTTGACAACCACTGTAAGTGTTTAATCAATGACAAGATCCCCACAGAGCTACAAGGTACCATAACATGTGAGAAACACAAAACACTTGAATATTTAAATATGCACTTGGTGAATAAGATTGTTATCTTTTACGAGCGTAATGCACTTGCTGTTGCCTGTAAATACAATACTAAAATTTTACATTAAAAATGAATCCATATTCCTTTATTTAATAGATTTATTTAGACCACAAAACAATTTTACACACTCAAATGTTTTATTCAAATTATTGTGTTACAGTATGAAGGTAAAGTATAATGAAATGTACTCCATACTCAAGTAAAAACTAACATTATGTGAGCACACTTTAACCCAAGGATTAAAAGCACAACAGAAGCATACTTACCTGAAGGGTGGATGCTGCTGACCCAATGGTCTCCATCTAGTCTGTGCTTCTGGGCAGACTGGAAACATTACATCCAGCTCCCTTCATTACTGGCTTCCTGATCTCAAACTTCCCTTTACTGCTCTCGACCAGAAACAAAACCATACCAGTAGGCATCATGGGAGATCGACGTCACCGTGGTTGGGTTCATCTGACAAATTACACTTTTCCCAAAAGAAGGAATTATGTGACACTCTTGGTCAGAACTGATAAGATCCTGCCACCATCACAACTTCTCACCTTGTTGAACTACCGCGTCAATATCGGGAACGATCTCCCTATGGAAACGGGGATCATCTGCTACTGTGTGCATGCAATGGCAGAGATGTAGCATTTTTCCGTGGAACAATGACACATATTACTCCAGCACGAAGACGCATTTTGTTTTGTTTTTGAGTAGTGGTACGATCATTGTCAATTATCTGTTTTCGATTTGTATGTCCTGGTATGATCATTGTCAATTATATGTTTTCGATTTGTATACCCTTTTTTACTTTTATAGAGTCATCTAAACAATGAGATTTCTGGCAATTTTCAGGGCTAAAGCACCAATCCAAGAGAACTGAATATTTAAACCTGGCATACCAATTATAAATTAAATGAATTCATTAGCGAATCAACCATGGATATAAGATAAGAGTAAACAAGGAACTGTGCAGTTTTATTGGCATGAGTGTATTAAGGTATGTGCACTTTTGCCGTACTAAATGGCAGTAATCATTTCAAATGAATAAATCATTTCAAATGACTGGCGGCTATGATGCTAACTGTAATAATTACATTGATTAATATTGTTGAAGTTGTTCTCGTCCATGACAATATCAGATACAATAATGCAGATGCATAATCCCATGTAAGGGAATCTAATAGAACCTGAGGCGAATAATAATTAAATGACATTAAATAGCGTAATGCAGCTGGTGACAGTGACCAGATTATATTACAGTGTGAAGATGAGGTACCTTGAAATTTACTCCATCCAGTGGCGTTGGAATGTGTGATATGTATCACGACATCGCAGTGGGCACACATGCAATAATCACATAATGAAATTATATGATGCAAGACAGATTCTGAAAAAATTTTAAAGGTTTTATAATTTTAAACAACACTGCTGGGCACCGACCCATGGGCCGATGAACAAACTAGTATGCTGGTATTGTCAGGGTTGCTTGGGGGCCCTGTAGCCTATCCCTCGAAACTACAGGCATAAACAAGGGAATAACCCAGGAGGGGGATACCAACCGATTGCAGACCACCACCCCCCCACCCACACACACACACACACACACACACGCACACACACGCACATACCATTGACAATCTGGCATCTCTAGTTCACCTCAGCATGTCTTTGGACTGTGGGGGAAAACAACAGCACACACAGGAAACCCCACATTGACAGACAGGGGGCCAACATGCAAACTCACATACGGAGATGAAGTAAAGACTCAAACCTCAATCCCAGAGTGTGGCAAAAGTACTGATCGCTACACCACCGGGAAATTTACCCCATAATCAAAATAAAACAATTAAACGGAAATGCAGAGGATTGTAAAGATCTGTTAATACATTACTGGAGTTAAAGCCAAGGGTTAAAGGCATATTAGTTACATAAATACCTGTAGGGTGGACGCTGTGGACTCACTGGTCTCCGTCTGGCCCGTACTTTGGGGCATACTGGAAACAATGTATCCGGCTCCCTTTGGAATCGGCTGTCTGACCACCAACTTCCCTTTTCTGGTTTCCGCCAAAAACAAGCTGTACCAGTAAGCATCGTTGGAGATTAAGGTTGAGTCCGTTATGTTTGGGTTCCTCTGGGGAATGAAGGTATTCCTACATGCAGGAGGAACTGCATGGGCCTTGGCAGTCTTCGGTTTCTGACACTTTACTATGATGCTCACAAAAATCGTAATCAATAGCAAAAATGACACTGAGCCCAAACCGATCACCAGATACAAGTTTATCTCGGAAAACACATCATATTCCAAAGGCACTTGTGTGCTTTCAGGAATAGCCTTGACCACTTGTTCTGCAGTTGACAGCTTGATGGTAACAGTAGCAGAGAGAGCAGGGTTTCCATTGTCTTTGGCCACAACCACCAGCCGCAGATGTCGGGGGTCTTTGTAGCTGAACATCCTCATTGTCCGGATCTCTCCATTAAATCGGTCCAAGCTGAATAAAGTAGCATCAGGAATCTGGAGAAACTGGTATGTGATTCTTGAATTCTGTGGTGAGTCCATGTCAAGGGCGACCACTTTGGCTACCAGGGACCCTTTTTCGGTGTATCTTGGGATCACCTCTTCAGCCATGGAGCCTTGTGTATGCCATGGCGATACTATGACCGGGCTGTTGTCATTCTGGTCCAAAATGACGATGTGGACGGTCACATTACTGCTGAGTGGAGGGACGCCGGAGTCCCTGGCTTCAACATGGAATAGGAACTCCTTCTCCCTCTCATAGTCAAAAGCCTTTAGTGCGTACAGATTTCCGTTTTCTGGGTTAATAGAAAATAACATTGACACAGAGGTGTTTGCGATTTCCTTCTCGGTAATAAAATAGACAAGATACTGGTTTTCATGAAGGTCTGGATCATAAGCTGCAACTGAGCTCAACATCGCTCCAGGTGCATTGTTCTCCATCACTGGAATGGTGTAGAAGGACTGTGGGAAGACTGGTGCATTGTCATTCACATCCAGCAGCTCCAATGTGATCGTTTCGTTATTGGACAAGGGTGGTGAACCTCTGTCTGTCACTATAAAAGTTATCTCATACTCTGGAACTTTTTCACGGTCCAAAGGTTCTGACACAGCCAGTGTGAAATGGCTTTCTGAGGACTTATTCAGTGTGAAGGGTAGATGTTGATTCATTGAAAGGTCAACTTTGCCGTTGTCACCCGAATCTCTGTCGCTTATACTAATAAGCGCTATTACTGTTCCTATAGCAGCGTTCTCTTTTATGGCGCTTTTGAATGATTTAATTATTATTTCAGGATAGTTGTCATTTAAATCTGTCACAAAAACCTTTACTTTACATTGTCCTGAAAGGGGGCTTAATGCTTTATCTTTAGCTTGAACATGCATTTCGAAACTTTTTATTTCTTCAAAGTCAATGACGTCCTTTAGCTTTATTTCTCCTGTGTTGGAGTCGAGCGAAAACATTTCCTGCGTCTTTTCAAACGTATACAGTGTATATGCATATGCTATTTCAGCATTTATACCGTCGTCTAAATCTGTGGTATTTAACTTGATAACCAGAGTGCCAATAGGGGCATTTTCGGTGATGTTCACCGAGTACGTTTCCTGATCAAACCGAGGGGCGTTGTCATTCACATCCAACACGCGAACAACGATGTTGGCGGTACCGGAGCGCTCGGGAACACCGCCGTCGACAGCAGTGAGAAGCAGATTATGGACGCCTTGCTCCTCTCGATCCAAAACCTTCTTTAAGATCAAATCTGCAAATTTTGAACCATCCCGCCCGGCCTGAATTTCGATGCTGAAATGATCATTTTCGCCAAGGTAATATGTTTTTATGGAGTTCTTACCTATATCTGGGTCTACGGCATTATTAAGTGAAAATCTCTCTCCAGATGAAGCAGATTCGGAAATATCTAAGTACATAGTGTCCCTTCGAAAATTTGGGGCATTGTCATTAATGTCCATTATTTCTACTTCTATATTGAATATTCGTATCGGTTTGTCTATTATCGCATCCATTTTAAGAAAACAGGAGGTTCTTGCTGGACATAGCTGCTCCCTGTCTATTCTCTCAGTGATGTACAGCTCTCCTGTCTCCAGACTGATTTCCATGAATTTCCTACTGCCTATTACGTCAAGTCGCATATTCCGATCTTTAAGACTTTTAATTTCTAATCCCAAATCCTCGGCTAGGCTCGCTACAACAGACCCCTCTTCCATTTCTTCTGGAACAGAGTAATGGCTAACAGAATATACAATATTTAAGGTGGCGCATAATATAAGGAAATCTGAAACGTACCTTTTCCGAGCTTTCACAATGAAAAGCAAAACCATTTTATCGGTGTGACAAGTCACGGAATAGAAAAAAAAATAATACGCACTTGTAAACAATGTTATTATTCTCAATTAAGCTATATGATCCAGCAATAAAAAATTCTGATCTTCAATGAACGTTAAAATTTGAGTACACGAAGCTTCCTCCGCCAGCAAAACGAGAGCGGCGTAATTACTGAGGTAAAACACGGAGGTTTTGTTTTATGACATCTTATTGAGATTCTTAAATGAACAGCGACACCGTGTGCAAGCAGCTGGAATGCACTTTATTCGATACTCTATAATAAACGTCAATTAAATATCTTAATTATGCTATATAAAGGCAAAGCTCCATCAGCTTATGTATGCATGTTAACAAAATTCAAGTTCCATTTAAATTAAGTCTGCATTGCCATTTTCTCCCTGTAAAGTCAGGCACCGCAGCACAAATCGGATGGAACGTTTTCAAACCTGCTCCCCTACCTGTCTTTTTCAAGTGCATCGAGTTTTCGTGTTAAGTAAGAATTAATAATAGACATATATTATAAAGATTACCAATCATTTTACTCCAGTGCTTGAAGAAGGGGAGAACAGCTTGTTATTCGGTACCGGGTGCGGGTACTCCCCTTGTTATTCAGTAACGGGTGCGGGTACTCCCCTTCTTATTCGGTACCGGGTGCGGGAACTCCCCTTCTTATTCAGTACCGGGTGCGGGTACTCCCCTTGTTATTCGGTACCAAGTGCCAGTATTCCCTTGTTATTCAGTACCGGGTGCGGGTACTCACCTTGTTATTTGGTACCAAGTGCCAGTATTCCCTTATTATTCAGTTCCCGGTGCGGGTACCACCCTTATTATTCAGCAGTAGGCACCGGTACTCACCGTGTTATTCAGTACCAGCAGATATTGAGAGGTGCCGGTGATCTGACGGGTTGAGCTACTTTGTCGAGTTAGGCTACCTCAATAGGTCGATAGAACGCCGGTACTCCATAGAGAAAAAATGCGCTGGTACTGCATGGCAGTGAATACCAGCCCACATCAAACATGTTTTATCGCTGTACTTTACCTTAAGTTACTTCATTACTTTAAGTAATAGAGCGTGTTTTGTATAATATGCAATTTTATGTTCTCTAGTATTTATATCAGTGTTAATTTCGACATAATATTTTGATAATATAATAATATTTTAGTGTTTTGACAAAAAAT
This sequence comes from Brienomyrus brachyistius, assembly GCF_023856365.1. Taxonomy (NCBI): domain Eukaryota; kingdom Metazoa; phylum Chordata; class Actinopteri; order Osteoglossiformes; family Mormyridae; genus Brienomyrus; species Brienomyrus brachyistius. The sequence continues at coordinate 11,127,903 of NC_064550.1, forward strand.
GTCATTTAGTTTTAATCATATTTTAGTTACTTCATCCATCCATCCATTTTCCAAACCGCTTATCCTAAGGGTCACGGGGGGTCCGGAGCCTATCCCGGAAGCAATGGGCACAAGGCAGGGAACAACCCAGGATGGGGGGCCAGCCCATCGCAGGGCACACTCACACACACACCATTCACTCACGGGCAATTTAGCCATTCCAATTAGCCTCAACATGTTTTTGGACTGTGGGGGGAAACCGGAGTACCCGGAGGAAACCCCATGACGACATGGGGAGAACATGCAAACTCCACACACATGTGACCCAGGCGGAGACTCGAACCCGGGTCCCAGAGGTTTGAGGCAACAGTGCTAACCGCTGCACCACCATGCCGCCCCAAATAATACTAATAATAATAATAACAATAATAATATAAATATAAAAGAAAATCGCAAAAAGTCAAAAGTAGTCTGAGTAGTGAAGAGGTGAGTTTTGAGCATGGATTTGAATATGGAGAGTGAAGTGCATGTATGTACTGCAAGTGGGAGGGTGTTTCCGAGTTTAAGGCCAGCCACACTAAATGCCCTGTCACCCATCAGTAGAGCGTAACGTGCGGGTGGGTTTGTATAAGGTGAGAAGATCCACGAGGTAGATGGGTGCTAGGTTGTTCTGGGCTTTGTAGATGAGCAGAAGGATTTTGAATTGAATCCGAGATTGAACCAGTGTAACTGATGGAAGATGGGGGTGTTATGTTGCCATGGTCTTGTATGGGTGAGAAGTCTGCTGCAGAATTTTGGATATGTTGTAGTCTGTTTAATGATTTTGCTGGGGGGGCAATAAGCAGGGTATTACAGTAATCGAGTGTACTCCTAGTTCAGTTCATGGTAGTGAACTTTTCAAACACATTAAAAGAAAAACGATTTGTTTCTATTTATTTCATGGTGCTTCAAGTTATGTTGTGTCATTGCTGGTCCACAAAGTTGGATTCTTGTTTTCTTTGGCATCAAATGTGAAATTTATCCTTATGTCGATATGCTTTTTACTTATGAAAAAAAAACTTGCAAACTTGCAAAAAAATTGACAAGTGGCGGGCCTTGGTCTCAGGATAAAATTCACGGAGCTGGGAGCAGTGGTCCCCATGATAAGACTCGCGGAACTGGGAGCAGTGGTCCCCCATGATAAAATTCCCCTATAGTAGAGGTCGTCCTACCAATTTCAAATGTCTCTACTTGTCAGACTGATGAATGATTTACGCCCTTTAATCAGTTAGATCAACATTATCCAATGCCCACATTTCAAATACATATATTCCTTACATTTTCATCTCATTTTAATTCGTTGACAAAAGCGTCTGCATATTTTATAATAGTTTTGGAATCATACATTAGGCCTAATTGTTATTTTGTAATCGTCTCGTTTTCAATGAAAAATCTTCCTTAACAAATTATTTTCATACAAAAGCCGAAAATGTCTGTGTTTGCTATTTTTTTTTAATGCCGCCTCGATATGTATGTCGTTACCTTGAGAAAACGGCCCCGTCACAATATGCTTATCCTTGTAATGATTCAAATAAAATGATAAAAAAATATTGGAAGCACAGCCGTTCTCGGCATCCGTAGTTTCGTCATAGTCTTCGTGAAGGAAATAAACACTGATTTGCATTAAAAATATAAAAAATAAAACATTCCCCAAAACTTCATTTTGACTAGTAGTATACATATGAACTTCAACCTCAATAATATAGTTCTAATAATTAATTTTAACAGGTTAAATCTAGTTCCGTATTAAAATAAATGCGTATTATGTTGATGAAATTCTAGAAGTGCAAACATATTGTGATTTGCATTAGACCAGGGGTGCCCAACTCCAGTCCTGGGGGGCTGGAGCCCTGTGTAACTGTGTACCAGTTACATGGTAATTAGTACAAGTAGTTGAATCGGGTGTTTTAAATGAGAGGAAACCCAAAAATGCCCAGAGCTCCGGCCCCCCAGGACTGGAGTTTGAGACGCCTGCATTAGTCTCCATACAAAATATATTAATTCCCGTAATTAATTGAATTGAAACAAGAATGAGTCACAATGACATCTCATAAGAAAAGAAGCCAAATAATTAGGCTACTATGAAGTAACAAAATCAACAAACATTCTACAATGAATTTCTTTGAAACTGTAAGTGATATTAATCTTGATTGATTACTAGTATGCAGTATGTTACAGCATTAGTACGCAAATGATACAACAGCTTCAAAATGATTCCAAATCCTAACCTGTAGGGTGGATGCTGTGGACTCACTGGTCTCCGTCTGGCCCGTACTTTGGGGCATACTGGAAACAATGTATCCGGCTCCCTTTGGAATCGGCTGTCTGACCACCAACTTCCCTTTTCTGGTTTCCGCCAAAAACAAGCTGTACCAGTAAGCATCGTTGGAGATTAAGGTTGAGTCCGTTATGTTTGGGTTCCTCTGGGGGATGAAGGTATTCCTACATGCAGGAGGAACTGCATGGGCCTTGGCAGTCTTCGGTTTCTGACACTTTACTATGATGCTCACAAAAATCGTAATCAATAGCAAAAATGACACTGAGCCCAAACCGATCACCAGATACAAGTTTATCTCGGAAAACACATCATATTCCAAAGGCACTTGTGTGCTTTCAGGAATAGCCTTGACCACTTGTTCTGCAGTTGACAGCTTGATGGTAACAGTAGCAGAGAGAGCAGGGTTTCCATTGTCTTTGGCCACAACCACCAGCCGCAGATGTCGGGGGTCTTTGTAGCTGAACATCCTCATTGTCCGGATCTCTCCATTAAATCGGTCCAAGCTGAATAAAGTAGCATCAGGAATCTGGAGAAACTGGTATGTGATTCTTGAATTCTGTGGTGAGTCCATGTCAAGGGCGACCACTTTGGCTACCAGGGACCCTTTTTCGGTGTATCTTGGGATCACCTCTTCAGCCATGGAGCCTTGTGTATGCCATGGCGATACTATGACCGGGCTGTTGTCATTCTGGTCCAAAATGACGATGTGGACGGTCGCATTACTGCTGAGTGGAGGGACGCCGGAGTCCCTGGCTTCAACATGGAATAGGAACTCCTTCTCCCTCTCATAGTCAAAAGCCTTTAGTGCGTACAGATTTCCGTTTTCTGGGTTAATAGAAAATAGCATCGACACAGAAGTGTTTGCGATTTCCTTCTCCGTAATAAAATAGACAAGATACTGGTTTTCATGAAGGTCTGGATCATAAGCTGCAACTGAGCTCAACATCGCTCCAGGTGCATTGTTCTCCATCACTGGAATGGTGTAGAAGGACTGTGGGAAGACTGGTGCATTGTCATTCACATCCAGCAGCTCCAATGTGATCGTTTCGTTATTGGACAAGGGTGGTGAACCTCTGTCTGTCACTACAAAAGTAATCTCATACTCTGGAACTTTTTCACGGTCCAAAGGTTCTGACACAGCCAGTGTGAAATGGCTTTCTGAGGATTCATTCAGTGTGAAGGGTAAATGTTGGTTCATTGAAAGGTCAACTTTGCCGTTGTCACCCGAATCTCTATCGCTTATACTAATAAGCGCTATTACTGTTCCTATAGCAGCGTTCTCTTTTATGGTGCTTTTAAATGACTGAATGGTTATTTCAGGATAGTTGTCATTTAAATCTGTCACAAAAACCTTTACTTTACAATGTCCCGAAAGAGGGTTGGATGCTTTATCTTTAGCTTGAACATGCATTTCGAAACTTTTTATTTTTTCAAAGTCAATGACGTCCTTTAGCTTTATTTCTCCCGTGTTGGAGTCGATCGAAAACATCTCCTGCGTCTTTTCAAACGTATATAGTGTATATGCATATGCTATCTCAGCATTTGTACCATCGTCTAAATCTGTGGCGTTTAACTTGATAACCAAAGTGCCAATAGGGGCATTTTCGGTGATGTTCACCGTGTACGTTTCCTGATGAAACCGAGGGGCGTTGTCATTCACATCCAACACACGAACAATGATGCTTGCGGTCCCGGAGCGCGCAGGAACACCGCCGTCTACCGCCGTGAGTAAGAGACTGTGTACTGATTGCTCTTCTCGATCTAATGGATTTTTTAAAACCAAGCCTGCGTATTTCGTGCCATCACTCCCAGTCTGTATCTCAAGGTCGAAATGCTCATTTTCCCTTAAATAATACGTCCTTATCGAGTTGGTACCGACATCTGGGTCGACCGCATTGGTTAAGGAGAATCTTTCACCGGGTGAAACTGATTCTAAAATATCCAGCTGTATTTTATCCCTTCGAAAATTCGGCGCATTGTCATTTATATCTTTAATTTCTAATTCAATGTTAAATATTCGTAAAGGATTTTCAATTATTACATCCAGTTTTAGAAAGCAAGCGAATTTTGCCAAACATAAATACTCCCGGTCTATCTTCTCTACAATGTATAGTTCACCGGTGTCCTTGTTAATGTCTAGATATTTCTTGCTATGAATAATATCCAGTTTTACTTCTCTGTCATTAAGACTGTGAACATCTATGCCCAAATCTGTGGCTAAATTTGTCACAACAGATCCTTCCTCCATTTCTTCAGGTACAGAGTAGCGAGTAACCGACAGAGCGACTCTCCACGTAACACAAAACATCAAAAAACTCGAAACATACCTTTTCCTAAGTAGCAAGCCGAAAATGGGTATCATCGTTGTAATATGAGTTCCAAATGCAACCGTATAATCCTTCACAGTCATTCTTTTTTTAAAAAAGCACCGTGTATTATTAGATAAATGAACCGGACGCTATTGTGCAAAGATCTCGAAGATGACAGCGTGCTCTATGGATGTCTTACGTTCTGTCTAACAATCATGGCTGCTCCACAACCATTTCTGCTTCACAGCATCCACTGTTCAAGGGCGACGCTAAGTGTCCGAAAATTACGAGAGATACGGTTTATCATTGCTGTCAGATATTTTAAATTATGTAAAAAAAAAAATGTTAAACGTTTTCAAATGAAAAAGTAAACAACCAGTATTAAAAGAAATTCTAAAAAAAAAAATCTTAGTTCTTAGAAAATGAAAGAAGTCGGACAAACAGTCATTAAGATATATAATCAAATAGTTGATCACAATTCAATGAACAAACTTAAGAGCCTTTGATTCACTTTTGACTAATATGAGTAAAACTTAATGCATGTTTTATCGTCAAGTTTTGATTTGCACGTGCAATATGTAGAGTGACACACTCACAGGTGCCCCTTTATGAAAAGTATTTAGGAAGAAAAAAACTTGAGAAAGTATTGAAAAAAAAAATAAAACAATATTATATTCTATCTCCATACAGTGTGTATTTGTAAAGAGATAAATGACAAAGGGTGAATTAATTGATTAATTAACCAATTAATTAATTCATTCATTAATATTGAAAATGCCTAACTTACTTGTAGGGTGGACGCTGTGGACTCACTGGTCTCCGTCTGGCCCGTACTTTGGGGCATACTGGAAACAATGTATCCGGCTCCCTTTGGAATCGGCTGTCTGACCACCAACTTCCCTTTTCTGGTTTCCGCCAAAAACAAGCTGTACCAGTAAGCATCGTTGGAGATTAAGGTTGAGTCCGTTATGTTTGGGTTCCTCTGGGGAATGAAGGTATTCCTACATGCAGGAGGAACTGCATGGGCCTTGGCAGTCTTCGGTTTCTGACACTTTACTATGATGCTCACAAAAATCGTAATCAATAGCAAAAATGACACTGAGCCCAAACCGATCACCAGATACAAGTTTATCTCGGAAAACACATCATATTCCAAAGGCACTTGTGTGCTTTCAGGAATAGCCTTGACCACTTGTTCTGCAGTTGACAGCTTGATGGTAACAGTAGCAGAGAGAGCAGGGTTTCCATTGTCTTTGGCCACAACCACCAGCCGCAGATGTCGGGGGTCTTTGTAGCTGAACATCCTCATTGTCCGGATCTCTCCATTAAATCGGTCCAAGCTGAATAAAGTAGCATCAGGAATCTGGAGAAACTGGTATGTGATTCTTGAATTCTGTGGTGAGTCCATGTCAAGGGCGACCACTTTGGCTACCAGGGACCCTTTTTCGGTGTATCTTGGGATCACCTCTTCAGCCATGGAGCCTTGTGTATGCCATGGCGATACTATGACCGGGCTGTTGTCATTCTGGTCCAAAATGACGATGTGGACGGTCGCATTACTGCTGAGTGGAGGGACGCCGGAGTCCCTGGCTTCAACATGGAATAGGAACTCCTTCTCCCTCTCATAGTCAAAAGCCTTTAGTGCGTACAGATTTCCGTTTTCTGGGTTAATAGAAAATAGCATCGACACAGAAGTGTTTGCGATTTCCTTCTCCGTAATAAAATAGACAAGATACTGGTTTTCATGAAGGTCTGGATCATAAGCTGCAACTGAGCTCAACATCGCTCCAGGTGCATTGTTCTCCATCACTGGAATGGTGTAGAAGGACTGTGGGAAGTCTGGTGCATTGTCATTCACATCCAGCAGCTCCAATGTGATCGTTTCGTTATTGGACAAGGGTGGTGAACCTCTGTCTGTCACTATAAAAGTTATCTCATACTCTGGAACTTTTTCACGGTCCAAAGGTTCTGACACAGCCAGTGTGAAATGGCTTTCTGAGGACTTATTCAGTGTGAAGGGTAGATGTTGGTTCATTGAAAGGTCAACTTTGCCGTTGTCACCCGAATCTCTATCGCTTATACTAATAAGCGCTATTACTGTTCCTATAGCAGCGTTCTCTTTTATGGCGCTTTTAAATGATTGAATGGTTATTTCAGGATAGTTGTCATTTAAATCTGTCACAAAAACCTTTACTTTACAATGTCCAGAAAGGGGGCTTGATGCTTTATCTTTAGCTTGAATATGCATTTCGAAACTTTTTATTTTTTCAAAGTCAATGACGTCCTTTAGCTTTATTTCTCCCGTGTTGGAGTCGAGCGAAAACATCTCCTGCGTCTTTTCAAACGTATACAGTGTATATGCATATCCTATCTCAGCATTTGTACCATCGTCTAAATCTGTGGCGTTTAACTTAACAACCAGAGTGCCAATAGGGGCATTTTCGGTGATGTTCACCGTGTACGTTTCCTGATGAAACCGAGGGGCGTTGTCATTCACATCCAACACGCGAACAATAATGCTGGCGGTACCGGAGCGCGCAGGAACACCGCCGTCTACCGCCGTGAGTAAGAGACTGTGTACAGATTGCTTTTCTCGATCTAAAGGATTTTTTAAAACCAAGCCTGCGTATTTAGTGCCATCACTTCCAGTCTGTATCTCAAGGCCGAAATAATTGCTTTCGCTTAGATGGTATGTCTTTATTGAATTAGTCCCGACATCTGGATCAATGGCATTGATAAGAGAGTATTTTTCTCCTGTCTTGGACGATTCTAAAATATCCAAATGAATGTTATCCCTTCTGAAACGTGGCGCATTGTCATTTATATCTGTTATCTCTACTTCAATATTAAATATTCTCAAGGGATTTTCTATTATAACGTCCAGTTTGAGAAAACAGGATGACGTTTTTTTAGGACATAATAATTCGCGGTCTATCCTTTCTAAAACATATAACTCCCCGGTGTCTTTGTTAACTTCCAAGTATTTTTTATTGTCTATTATGTCAAGTTTTATGCCACGTTCGGAGAGACTGGTGACATCAAAGCTTAAATCGGCTGCTAAATTCGCTACCACTGATCCTTCTTCCATTTCCTCGGCTATGGAATAACGAGTCACGGACAAAGCCGTGTTCCACATCGAAAATAATACAACAAAGGATGAGACATACCTTCTCCACGGCAGCTGAACGATGTAAAATTCCATGGTTACAAACGAATAAATCGAAAAGGTTATATCAGTCCCAAAATGACAGTATAACAACGTCACTTTTAAGGGAAGCACTCTGGAATGAAGTTATTGCGCTCCTCAAAAAGCCTATGTTGAGACAGGTATCACGACCGAATCTGTAGCGTATCCGTAGTGCTGACAGTCATGGCTTCTCCGTAATGTCAGACAGGAGAGATGTGTTCGGCAACAGCGACGAAATGTGTACAGAGGGAAAAGTCCATTTTAGACGCAATGCCTTTGTATAACAGTCTACTTTATCCAAAACCTTATTTAGTGAGGCCGGCTTCTATAATAATGATGCAAAATGCAACTTTAACAATAAAAATGATAATAAATTAAATAAGACACTAGAAATTAAAACGGCAAACAGCATTAAATTACTAAAAATTGGAAGTCTAATTAAAAGTCCATATTTATAATGAGGTTATTAAAAGAGATTGAGATTTTTATCAGAAACAAACTGTTCTCAGAAAACGGTAATACTCTGGAAGGAATCCCATTGAAAGGGGAGTTCTGAGATATATCATTTGGAAAAAAAATCATGCAGCTTTCTGATAGTGGGTCAGTGGAATCAGACATTTCTAACACTGAAATACTCAGAGACAATTCACAGCCAGTGCTCTGGAAACATTACATGTCCTGATCTTATCAATATTCCAATAACATTTCGTCTCTCAACTGCTGATTCAGTACCGTGTCTCAGAAACTTATCAGTTTTCCCTCCATCCATTTTGCATGACTGCTTAACCAATAGAGGGCAGTAGTGAGCATGGAGCCTATCCCAGGAAACTCGCACACCTGGACGTCCATGACAAATGCTAGCTCATCTCACAGGACCCACTTAGAATTACAACTGGAAGCCTGCAGACATGGATGCATATTTGTTTTTGAATGGTAGGGGGAAATCAGATGACTTGGAGCTAACCCACATAAACAAAAAAGAATATATGTAAACTCTGCAAATTAAGAATCAGAGCCAGGAATTGAATGGTGTGTAGTTCAGGTCCAGAGAGTAAAAGTCCAGGCCAAGATTTTGTTTCAACCAACCAGTTGAGCATAAAGAGTCACAGTCACAGAGGACTCAGCTGGCTGGTTGAAACGAAGTCTTGGCCTGGAATTTTACTCTCTGGACCTGAATTACCCACCTCTGCATGCAGCTACACCGTTATGCACCAAACCACATTGCTAATCTAGTGAAAGTTGCAGGTTAACCTATAATAGGATTCCAAAGTCAGTGCAAATCTAATCAATTCTCACCAGCAACAGAATTTGGGGTTTAAAATCACCTTCCATGAAAATCCATGAATTAAGTCATAAACACAATATATTGCACAATATATTAACAGGTTGCTTTTTTTAGTTAACATTAATATCGGTCATAATTATTACAATCTTGGGGATTTAAAATGTTTCTATTTATGTAACTATGATGCTGCATCTTAAATTTCATAATATTTACATTACATGACTTAACAGCACATTTTGGTCAAGTTAAACAATTGTTAAGAGACAAATAACAGAGGGTGAATTAATTTATTAATTAACCAATTAATGAATAAATGAATAAATAGGGCGGCATGGTGGCACAGTGGTTAGCACTGTTGCCTCACACCTCTGGGACCTCACACTCTCCGTCTGGGTCGCATGTGTGTGGAGTTTGCATGTTCTCCCCATGTCGTCGTGGGGTTTCCTCCGGGTACTCCGGTTTCCCCCCACAGTCCAAAAACATGCTGAGGCTAATTGGATTTGCTAAATTTCCCATAGGAGTGCATGTGTGAGTGACTGGTGTGTGAGTGTGCCTTGCGATGGGCTGGCCCCCCATCCTGGGTTGTTCCCTGCTTCGTGCCCATTGCTTCCGGGATAGGCTCCGGACCCCCCGCGACCCAGTAGGATAAGCGGTTTGGAAAATGGATGGATAGATGGATGAATGAATATTGAAAATGCCTAACTTACTTGTAGGGTGGATGCTGTGGACTCGCTGGTCTCCGTCTGGCCCGTACTTTGGGGCATACTGGAAACAATGTATCCGGCTCCCTTTGGAATCGGCTGTCTGACCACCAACTTCCCTTTTCTGGTTTCCGCCAAAAACAAGCTGTACCAGTAAGCATCGTTGGAGATTAAGGTTGAGTCCGTTATGTTTGGGTTCCTCTGGGGGATGAAGGTATTCCTACATGCAGGAGGAACTGCATGGGCCTTGGCAGTCTTCGGTTTCTGACACTTTACTATGATGCTCACAAAAATCGTAATCAATAGCAAAAATGACACTGAGCCCAAACCGATCACCAGATACAAGTTTATCTCGGAAAACACATCATATTCCAAAGGCACTTGTGTGCTTTCAGGAATAGCCTTGACCACTTGTTCTGCAGTTGACAGCTTGATGGTAACAGTAGCAGAGAGAGCAGGGTTTCCATTGTCTTTGGCCACAACCACCAGCCGCAGATGTCGGGGGTCTTTGTAGCTGAACATCCTCATTGTCCGGATCTCTCCATTAAATCGGTCCAAGCTGAATAAAGTAGCATCAGGAATCTGGAGAAACTGGTATGTGATTCTTGAATTCTGTGGTGAGTCCATGTCAAGGGCGACCACTTTGGCTACCAGGGACCCTTTTTCGGTGTATCTTGGGATCACCTCTTCAGCCATGGAGCCTTGTGTATGCCATGGCGATACTATGACCGGGCTGTTGTCATTCTGGTCCAAAATGACGATGTGGACGGTCACATTACTGCTGAGTGGAGGGACGCCAGAGTCCCTGGCTTCAACATGGAATAGGAACTCCTTCTCCCTCTCATAGTCAAAAGCCTTTAGTGCGTACAGATTTCCGTTTTCTGGGTTAATAGAAAATAACATTGACACAGAGGTGTTTGCGATTTCCTTCTCGGTAATAAAATAGACAAGATACTGGTTTTCATGAAGGTCTGGATCATAAGCTGCAACTGAGCTCAACATCGCTCCAGGTGCATTGTTCTCCATCACTGGAATGGTGTAGAAGGACTGTGGGAAGACTGGTGCATTGTCATTCACATCCAGCAGCTCCAATGTGATCGTTTCGTTATTGGACAAGGGTGGTGAACCTCTGTCTGTCACTATAAAAGTTATCTCATACTCTGGAACTTTTTCACGGTCCAAAGGTTCTGACACAGCCAGTGTGAAATGGCTTTCTGAGGATTCATTTAGTGTGAAGGGTAAATGTTGGTTCATTGAAAGGTCAACTTTGCCGTTGTCACCCGAATCTCTATCGCTTATACTAATAAGCGCTATTACTGTTCCTATAGCAGCGTTCTCTTTTATGGCGCTTTTAAATGACTGAATGGTTATTTCAGGATAGTTGTCATTTAAATCTGTCACAAAAACCTTTACTTTACAATGTCCCGAAAGAGGGTTGGATGCTTTATCTTTAGCTTGAACATGCATTTCGAAACTTTTTATTTTTTCAAAGTCAATGACGTCCTTTACGTTTATTTCTCCCGTGTTGGAGTCGAGAGAAAACATCTCCTGCGTCTTTTCAAACGTATACAGTGTATATGCATATGCTATCTCAGCATTTGTACCATCGTCTAAGTCTATGGCGTTTAACTTGATAACCAGAGTGCTAATAGGGGCATTTTCGGTGATGTTCACCGTGTATGTTTCCTGATCAAACCGAGGGGCGTTGTCATTCACATCCAACACGCGAACAATAATGCTGGCGGTCCCGGAGCGCGCAGGAACACCGCCGTCTACCGCCGTGAGTAAGAGACTGTGTACAGATCGCTCTTCTCGATCGAGATGCTTTTTCAAAACCAAGTCGGCGTACTTAGCCCCATCGATTCCCGACTGAATTTCTATTGAGAAGTGTTTGCTTTCACTCAAATTATAGGTTATAATGGAGTTAGGTCGAATATCCGGGTCCACTGCATTTGTTAGAGAGAATTTTTCTCCTGGTGTGGCCGATTCTGATATATCCAATTCCACCTTATCTCTACGGAACTGTGGTACGTTATCATTGATATCTGTGATTTCCAACTCTATATTAAAGATACGCAAAGGGTTTTCGATTATTACGTCTAGTTTAAGAAGGCACGGAACATAGAATTCCCATGTTTTCACGGGACATAAGTATTCTCTGTCAATTCTCTCGAAAATATATAGTTCTCCGGTATCTTTGTTGATTTCCAAGTATTTCTTGCTATGGATTATGTCTAATTTTATACCACGCTGTTTCAAATCATTGACATCTATTCCTAAATCAACAGCTAAATCTGCTACAACTGATCCTTCCTCCATTTCTTCTGGAATAGAGTAACGAGTCACGGATAAAGCTGCATTCCACATCCCGCAAAATACCAGCAAAGCGGAAACGTACCTTTCCTTTGGCGTCGGATTGAAGGGCAAAGTCATTACAGCGGTCGCGAAGACGTCGAAAACACTAAATCGATGCTTAAATAATCTTTTTACATACAAGACCACGCGGAGTGTTTTTAACGCACTGGAGGAGGTTGTGCTTCAGTTGTGTCCAAACACGTAGTTTCTGGTGAGCTGCATGGTGCTCATGAGTGATTTATTATGGAACAGCGACGCAGTGTGTATAAAATCGGCGAGAGCCACATTAATCATTGAAGCATTAACTTTTACATGTACTTGAAGCTTTTATCCAAAGTGGCCAAACAGTAATCACTCTAACGGGCATGAGAGTTGAACTGGAGACCTTCCGATCATGGACAAAAAGTCTCAAAATATGAAACTGCTGGGATTTAACCACACGCTTTCCCGTTCACTAGATATAGCCATTTTAACCGACTAAGCCACCGAAGTAAACAGAGATTGAATTTTCTCTGAAATCAGTAACCCCGATGGTCTGGAAAGGAAAGGTCAGAAGATTATATTGTACCAAATTTGAATCCAAATAAGCCTGATCTTTGTCATAGGATTACATGCACTTTGCATGTTGCTCTGGATGTATAGCACAGTGCCTGATAGAAAAACAGACACGTTTATCCTCCATGAGCTCTTTCTACAGTGAACCTCTTTCAAACATGCTCTGCGGTTGGCATCCATACAATATAATGTTGCTCAGTGATTCACAACTAGATGTTCCATTGTGAATTAAATATGTGCTTTTTCTTTACAGGCAGATCCAGTGGATGTTCTTGACAGCTATCAGAGAACTTACATTCAGCCTGACTCATCAAGGATGAAATGTTTGTGCATGGAATCACTGTCCCTTATGACTCATACTTAATTCATGTTTTTGCACTTGCCGTCTCCCAAAAAAGCAGACTAATGAATAATGAAGCCCAGGATTCAAAATACCTTTCAGACGAGGCAAACAAGTTGCTATTATTTTGCAATATGTTTAGTGCATATTTATGTCTGTTATACTTAAGCTGCGCTACATACATACATATATATACACCTACAAGTCAGAGAAAATTCATTCTTGACGAGAACCTGTATTGTTCTGCTGAATTGTTTAAATTAATAAAAGTATGAAATTGAAATGGGAGACACATGCAGTGCCTCCCTTCTTTCCCACAATCTCTCCATGACTGGTTTTCCTTCTCTTCCTTAAGATTTGAACTAAAGACATTTCTCTTCCATGAACATTTCTCTACTGTCTCTTCCTGATTAGATTTTTCCCCCTCCCTCCAGTAAGGCGACCTTGGTATTGTGAAAGGCACTATATACATGTAACCTATTATTATTATTATTATTATTATTATTATTAATTTGCCAGTACGTTATCCCCAACACACTGACATGCATGCAGGCACTCACTACAACCAGAACACCTGTCGCTTGCAAAACTAAAATACACACTTTAATCTATGCTAATGACAATAAGATTACATATACATATTTCAGGAGATGCTTTTGTCCAAAGTGGTGTGCAAGTAGGGAAATTAGTAACGAAGAAGTAAACAAAAATAGCACATTACAAACATACGACTGTCAAGGAGGCTCGAACACAAACTTTACTACTAAAGTTTTAAATATTAAATAAATATTATCAGCATTAACAACGTCATGCAAATACCACAAACTTTAATTAGTTTTATTTCATATTAGCAGCTGAATGAATCTGAAAGTTTCATGGATGCCGCTTTATTAGGTGCCAGTGACGTCGTGTACAAGCTGCTGATTGGCTACACATCAAACGTGATGTCGACATGTCTGACCTGTGATGCGAGAGCCTCCTCAGAGCTGAGAATGCCTGAAGCCAGACTGAAAACAAGCCATAGAGATATCCACACATAATAGGTAACGAAGAAACCTTATTAATCATCCATCCATAATCAAGGTTGTGGGGGGTCTGTCTGGAGCCTATGGGACCAAGTCAGAGAATAACCTAGGATGTGGCACCGACCCATCACAGGGCACACTCACACTCATTCACTCACACTCATTCACTCACACACCATTCACTCACACACTCATTCACTCACATACCATTCACTCACACTCATTCACTCACACACCATTCACTCACACTCATTCACTCACACACCATTCACAATTTGATAACTACAATCAGCCTCAGCATGTTTTTGGACTGTGGGGGGAAACTGGAGAACCCAGACGAAAGCCCACAACAACACAGGGAGAACATGCAAACTACAAACACACGGAACCCTGGTAGAGACTCTGGTCCCAGACGTGTGAGATGACACTCCTAACCGCTGCACCACCACACCCACCCAGAGCTGGTGAGTTCAGACTATTGTAGTCTGATCTGTCACAATTAGGACAATGTGCATTATTATAGTGACTACAGCTGAGAAAGGCAGCAGTGTTGGTGAATGCTGATTTTTAGAAATCCGTTTCATTATTTGACACAGTTTTATAACAGACTATATATTAGCATCCATACAAAATATGCACATACAAGGCAGGTCATGCCCCAGTAACCTCCACACAGTCTCCTTTAATGCCACGTTAAGGGAGGTAACCTTGAGCTGCAGTCATATGACAGCATCAGTGACAGACAGAGGCTACCTGAAGTTTTCCAAGGGACAGAAAATCCATAAGCAGTAGGTTTCAATTATTTGTTTAAAACGGTCACAGATACCCCTTTGGCCTCAAAGTTGGATGTGATTGAAGTTTTCTTCCCAAAGGTAGAGAAAGAGCTGTGGACGTATAGGTCGCTGTGGGGGGTGCCAGGGATGTACACGTTATGCTGATAGTCAGGTAGCATGTGAGATGCGTAGCACGCCTCCAAACGCGGGTCATGGGCGCTGCTGGAGAGGGCACCGGTCATGGGGTCTGCTGGACAGAGAAACAAATGGCTAAACGGGATCCAACAAGTGGAGGTGAAAGAATCTGCTACAATTTAGGAATACAAACAGCGAAGTGCCTTAATCCAGGCCTGAATAAACGGCTACTTCACATGCCATCTTCGAATTGGTAGCATTTTTTAGCTGATTGATTGTTATGTCCTTCCTTGGAATGGCATCATGGGATGCCATCGTCTTGTAACGCTGGTTTTTAATGCCAAAAGATATCCTTGGTGCATGAGGTAGGCCATAATTATACTGCAGAGTACAGCAGGCTTCAGGAGAAGGGGTATGGTAAAAAACACAGTGCCATGCAATCAAATATGAGAAAATAAGAGGCTGTTCGGAGATGTGACACACCTTGCAATTGAGTCCCCCACGTCCAACAGTGATTGGTGATGTGGTCAACAAAAATTCCCGGGTCCTTCTGCACTGGAGTTCTGTCCATGCTGACGGAGCTGTACCTAGTGAAATGCAAACGGCAACGCGTGGATCGGTCAGGAAACATGCTCACAGATATTATTTACCTTCCACCTTCAATAACTGCTTAAGCGATTCTGGGTCACGGTGGGTCTGGAGCCTGTCCCTGGAAGAATGGGGAACAAGGCACCTAAGACAAGGAGTCCAACCTGGCATGAGTCATACAAAGAGTGAAATGCAATGTGAAGACAAACCGCAAGCCTCTGGACGAGGGAGAGATAGAGAGCCGCAAGGAAACCCCACACAAACACAAGGAGAACATGCAAACGCCCACCGAGTCACAGAAGGGATTTGAACCCCTGGGGGTGTGAGGCAACAGTGTTTTACCTTTTAATCTACTTACCTTTTCAAAATAATGTTCTGTTGATGTGAGGACAAAGTACAGTCCATGTTCAGTTGCTTAAACTGCAGAAAAAAAGCATTAAGTTTTATTTAAGCGCCCTTGCATTTTATTATTTTAATAAGAAAAACCAAGAAATTTTACATCCAGTTGTATCATTACATTGTATTTAAGGGCCCTTGCACTGAAACAGCAAGCTCTTACTACAAATTGTAAATCTGAAAGCAACAAATGCCATTGTCATTTATATAATACCAGGCCACTTGGGGTGGCACACAACACTATGCAAAACAACCTGGACTACGGTACTCCAGGGGCCAGTATCACAAAGCCGGATTTCCTGCTTAGTCGGATAACGTCCTCTGGATGGCCCAAAGTTCCACCTGACACATCGAGATGCCAACTCTCAAGGGCGATGAAGAAACCATTAAAGACCGTAATTTAATAACGAACTTATTTATGGTCTGATGGCTCCATCTAGCGAGTAACAGCTTTAAACGATTTTGAAACCTATTTTAGAGACGTTCCCATTCACTTTTTTAAAAATATGGCCGAGTCCCGATCGGATTTTTGAATTAATATTTAAATAGACAGTATGCTCCGTCTTTGCAAGTGCCTAATTAGATTCGTTGGATTAAACGACGCTCTTTTGCTACTTCGTCCCCAAAGGGTGGCATTGCAAACATTGCAGGTAGCTGTTTGGCTGCTTTGAGTTTCCAGTTGAAAGAATTTCCACAGACATGTCGATAATTTGCAGTTTCAAGTCACGCGCCCAAGTTTACTGTATCACGTGACGGAACCGCATAATCTGCGCATTTTACGTAAATTGGGCGCCCGCGGGGAATTAAATAGATCGGGCTTTTCATCTGGCTGTGGTGGCCGAAACTGATTCATTAAAAATGCCTGGATGGGCTCCGATTTCTATCTTTAATGGCGGTTCGGAACATCACTGATTTGTAAGGTAAAAGGTGGGTATTATGGTAAATAATTAGCACATATCTTATATACACTCTATCAATGATAAATATGGCATTTTTTTAAAAAATAAACAAGTAACATACTGAGAGCGCACTGTGTGGGCCCTTTAGCACGGTGCTCTGCATAGAAGAAACTCAACAAAATATGACGTAATATTAATATTAATATTAAACTATTAACTAACCATGCCAAGTATGCTAAAATAAACGCTACATATAAATAAAGTAAATACGGGTACTGGGAATTAACTATATGTTAGGTTACTATGGCATTAAATAATACTAGGCCTGTTTATCTCATAACTAAGCAAATTACATTTACACACCGACTGATGCAAAACTGAACTTTTGGATTAAACAGCCTACAACACTATAGACTACATGCCTACTATAGACTGCAGGCAATGTCGTTACCTTGTAGGGTGATTCTGCTCCTTTGTTAAAAGTTTTCCAGCTCAGCTCTGGACAGTCATCTCCTTTCGCATTGTTCTTGATCTGGGTCAGACTGCCAGCTTTTAGAAACATGAAATCGCTGCTCACTGACCCCGGAGTCAAACACACTTGCAAACAGGACGCATGGGTATGAGTGCAGCTACTTTTTAGTTCACTAAACCCGGCGGATGCCGTGGCTCTCGCAGATACTGGTTTGTGCAGGTTGGATTCTTTTACATTTTCATTGGAGTCTCCAGATCCGACCCCACAGCACGAGCCCCAGGTGAGGTCACGGCTTTCAGTGGAGTGTTTGATCCGGTATCCTTTAATGGAGTTTAGGACGATTATAGCCACAAGTAATACTAACGAAAGGGCACCACAGGAAACAATCATGTACAGAAGAAGACTAGCAGCTGGTGGCGGAGCCGCATAGAGGTCGTCCAGATCAGACAGGGACTCTGGCACGCTGTCGACCACTGACACGATAATTGAAATTGTAGCCGAGAGGGCGGGTTGACCGTTATCCTTGACCGAAATTATTAATCTTTGTCTTCTGGCGTCTTTGTCTGTCAGCCTTCGAATTGTCCTAATTTCCCCTGTGTACAGGGCAAGACTAAGCAATGTTGGATCTGTCGCCTGCATAAGCTGGTGGGAGAGACGCGAATTCTGCCCTGCGTCCGCGTCTGTCGCAATAATTTTTCCCACCAGATAGCCCGCATCTGCTGACCTGGGCACAGTCTCCGTGGCGAACGAGCCATTTGTGGGCAAGGGAGATATGATGATCGGGGCGTTGTCGTTTTGATCCAAAACAAAGAGATTTACCATGATCTTGCTACTCAAGGGCGGCAAGCCAGCGTCCTGGACCTGAACTTGAAACTGAAACTTTCTGAATTGCTCATAGTCGAAGGAGCGCAATGCATAGATGTCTCCATTGGCTGAGTTGATTGAGACGTAAGTGGACACGGGCATATCTTGAATCTGACCCCCCAAAATATAGTAGGACAAACAAGCATTATAGTCCCAATCAGGATCAACGGCTGTCACTGAGAAAATGGAAGCTCCCGGTGTTGTGCCGAATTCTGCACCCCTGCCGTGAAATGCACCCCCTGTCGGGAGCGCGCACCGCTCTTTTCTTCTATTCGAAGTGGGAAAATACGAAGTTCCGTCAATCTAAATATGCAACAGAAATATTAAATTGCGTTTGCACATTTAGAAGACCATTGTCCCACTTCACGAAGGCTGCATTTAACCCATATAAAACTGATAAACTGTGACATGTAAACGATGAGCTCCGAACGAGAACGTAGGTGATTTATCTGTCTCGTCATCAGTTTACTAGTTTGAGAAGAAGGAAGTCCTTCGCTTTAAGAATCAAAGCAAATTACACAGTATTATTCCCTATACATATCTAGTAATTATCTTTTTCCACAATGAAGAGAGTGTTCTGGTACAGTTATCCGAAATACCTAAACAAAAAAGATATTTATCTTTATGACGGCTAATCTGGCAGGAACTTCATTTCCATTCTCCCCTTTTATTCCATCACGAAATGCTGCTATCAAGCGACATATTTAAAGAAATAGATAATAATTAATTAATTTCATGAATGCCATATCACGTGCAGCGCGGGGGTGAGGGGGGGGTGCATTTTACGGCAGCTTACTTGTTTCGTATTTAAGAAACTGGCTCAGTACCTGTGCTATTAGTACCTTACAAAGTTCGCTCTGTTTATTGATCTTGATCTATTGTGCAGGTTTATGAAAAGCATATTAGGAGGAGGTGAACTGACAGGAACATGCAGGGGTGGAAGGGGGTGTGTCCTTTAGCAAAAGGGTATGCACCCTTTTTAAATCTATCTGCTAAGATAACAACATTAGGGGACCTGCCATGAATTGCACCCCCTTTGAATTCTTGAAGCATTTTGGGATCTAATCACCGGAGACAGAGATACAGGGGGGTACCATTCACGGCAGGGTACCTGCCGGGAATTGCACCCCCTTTGAATTCTGGGTCTGAATGTCCTACATAAATGAAATTTGCTCAGGTAGTACACTTTGCCACACAGAGTGTACTGCCCAAAGCATTTTGGGATCTAATCACCAGAAACAGAGATACAGGGGGGTGCCATTCACGGCAGGGTACCTGCCGGGAATTGCACCCCCTTTGAATTCTGGGTCTGAATGTCCTACATAAATGAAATTTGCTCAGGTAGTACACTTTGCCATACAGAGTGTACTGTCCAAAGCATTTTGGGATCTAATAGCCAGAAACAGAGATACAGGGGGGGTGCCATTCACGGCAGGGTACCTGCCGGGAATTGCACCCCCTTTGAATTCTGGGTCTGAATGTCCTACATAAATGAAATTTGCTCAGGTAGTACACTTTGCCATACAGTGTGTACTGCCCAAAGCATTTTGGGATCTAATCACCAGAAACAGAGATACAGGGGGGTGCCATTCACGGCAGGGTACCTGCCGGGAATTGCACCCCCTTTGAATTCTGGGTCTGAATGTCCTACATAAATGAAATTTGCTCAGGTAGTACACTTTGCCATACAGTGTGTGCTGTCCAAAGCATTTTGGGATCTAATAGCCAGAAACAGAGATACAGGGGGGGTGCCATTCACGGCAGGGTACCTGCCGGGAATTGCACCCCCTTTGAATTCTGGGTCTGAATGTCCTACATAAATGAAATTTGCTCAGGTAGTACACTTTGCCATACAGTGTGTGCTGTCCAAAGCATTTTGGGATCTAATAGCCAGAAACAGAGATACAGGGGGGGTGCCATTCACGGCAGGGTACCTGCCGGGAATTGCACCCCCTTTGAATTCTGGGTCTGAATGTCCTACATAAATGAAATTTGCTCAGGTAGTACACTTTGCCATACAGTGTGTGCTGTCCAAAGCATTTTGGGATCTAATAGCCAGAAACAGAGATACAGGGGGGGTGCCATTCACGGCAGGGCACCTGCCGGGAATTGCACCCCCTTTGAATTTTGCAGGAAAATGGACATCCAATTTTTAATTATTTAGGTTCCCCTGAATCACAATGTTTTATGGAGTGATCTACAGTTAGACAGATACAGAGCGCTCCGTTATGTCAGGATTCCTTTTTCAAGAAATGTAAATATCAGTCGCTAAACTTGTCATGTATGTTTTGGTACCAAGTTTGCATCATGATTCACAGTTAAAATTACAGTTTGAACGCCAATGATCTTGGATGCCAAAAAAATGAATATGCTGCCTCATGACAACACATGTAATGCACTGTACCTACACAGATTATGAAACAGACCTTGCTGATGTCAAGTGGGCATGAAATGGGATATAATGTAGAAACTTAACTTAATGTTCTAGTTGTAATTATTCATTTCAACATTAAAGTTTTCCTATAGATATCATCTGAGATTCAATAGGCAAATTATTTTGTGAAGGCATAGAAACTTTAATAATAAATACAATTAACAATCCCAACAATGACTACAAACTAAACGCTTAATAAAATCAAAAGTTCACTTATTATTATGGATAATAATAATAATGTTAGAAAACAATTAGTTACATTGTCAAATAAATAAGTAATTAATCCTACATGAAACACAAAACTAATAAAATGACAATTCCTTATGTGCATGCTGGACAAATATAGTCCTGATCAATAGGAGGATTCTGCATGCAGTCATGGTGGTACCATCTGCTGCAAACATCACAGCAGACCTAAAGGGAAGGGAGAGTGTTTCCATTAAAGTATGGTTAACACTTATCACATTAAGTATTCAAAGCAATTAATGTAATCAGAATAGGTAATTCAGGGAAGATTATTGCCTACATATAACAAGTACTGTCCTAAAACACAAGTAAATATGTACAGCGCCCTCCACAATTATTGGCACCCCTTGTAAAAACTTGTAAAAAAGGCTTAGAAAAAATCTTCCTTTCAGTGAAGTAGCTTCATCTCACACTGAAATAAATTTGAAAAATGCCAATAATTGTGGCACATGTGTTTTTATGAAAAATTATTATTTCTTAATGAAGGATTTGTTTTTTCTTTGAATAAATTTATTTCAAAGACAGGTTGGATTTTTCAAATTTATTTCAGTGTGAGATGAAGCTACTTCACTGAAAGGAAGATTTTTTCTAAGCCTTTTTTACAAGTTTTTACAAGGGGTGCCAATAATTGTGGAGGGCGCTGTACATATTTACTTGTGTTTTAGGACAGTACTTGTTATATGTAGGCAATAATCTTCCCTGAATTACCTATTCTGATTACATTAATTGCTTTGAATACTTAATGTGATAAGTGTTAACCATACTTTAATGGAAACACTCTCCCTTCCCTTTAGGTCTGCTGTGATGTTTGCAGCAGATGGTACCACCATGACTGCATGCAGAATCCTCCTATTGATCAGGACTATATTTGTCCAGCATGCACATAAGGAATTGTCATTTTATTAGTTTTGTGTTTCATGTAGGATTAATTACTTATTTATTTGACAATGTAACTAATTGTTTTCTAACATTATTATTATTATCCATAATAATAAGTGAACTTTTGATTTTATTAAGCGTTTAGTTTGTAGTCATTGTTGGGATTGTTAATTGTATTTATTATTAAAGTTTCTATGCCTTCACAAAATAATTTGCCTATTGAATCTCAGATGATATCTATAGGAAAACTTTAATGTTGAAATGAATAATTACAACTAGAACATTAAGTTAAGTTTCTACATTATATCCCATTTCATGCCCACTTGACATCAGCAAGGTCTGTTTCATAATCTGTGTAGGTACAGTGCATTACATGTGTTGTCATGAGGCAGCATATTCATTTTTTTGGCATCCAAGATCATTGGCGTTCAAACTGTAATTTTAACTGTGAATCATGATGCAAACTTGGTACCAAAACATACATGACAAGTTTAGCGACTGATATTTACATTTCTTGAAAAAGGAATCCTGACATAACGGAGCGCTCTGTATCTGTCTAACTGTAGATCACTCCATAAAACATTGTGATTCAGGGGAACCTAAATAATTAAAAATTGGATGTCCATTTTCCTGCAAAATTCAAAGGGGGTGCAATTCCCGGCAGGTGCCCTGCCGTGAATGGCACCCCCCCTGTATCTCTGTTTCTGGCTATTAGATCCCAAAATGCTTTGGACAGCACACACTGTATGGCAAAGTGTACTACCTGAGCAAATTTCATTTATGTAGGACATTCAGACCCAGAATTCAAAGGGGGTGCAATTCCCGGCAGGTACCCTGCCGTGAATGGCACCCCCCCTGTATCTCTGTTTCTGGCTATTAGATCCCAAAATGCTTTGGACAGCACACACTGTATGGCAAAGTGTACTACCTGAGCAAATTTCATTTATGTAGGACATTCAGACCCAGAATTCAAAGGGGGTGCAATTCCCGGCAGGTACCCTGCCGTGAATGGCACCCCCCCTGTATCTCTGTTTCTGGCTATTAGATCCCAAAATGCTTTGGACAGCACACACTGTATGGCAAAGTGTACTACCTGAGCAAATTTCATTTATGTAGGACATTCAGACCCAGAATTCAAAGGGGGTGCAATTCCCGGCAGGTACCCTGCCGTGAATGGCACCCCCCTGTATCTCTGTTTCTGGTGATTAGATCCCAAAATGCTTTGGGCAGTACACACTGTATGGCAAAGTGTACTACCTGAGCAAATTTCATTTATGTAGGACATTCAGACCCAGAATTCAAAGGGGGTGCAATTCCCGGCAGGTACCCTGCCGTGAATGGCACCCCCCCTGTATCTCTGTTTCTGGCTATTAGATCCCAAAATGCTTTGGACAGTACACTCTGTATGGCAAAGTGTACTACCTGAGCAAATTTCATTTATGTAGGACATTCAGACCCAGAATTCAAAGGGGGTGCAATTCCCGGCAGGTACCCTGCCGTGAATGGCACCCCCCTGTATCTCTGTTTCTGGTGATTAGATCCCAAAATGCTTTGGGCAGTACACTCTGTGTGGCAAAGTGTACTACCTGAGCAAATTTCATTTATGTAGGACATTCAGACCCAGAATTCAAAGGGGGTGCAATTCCCGGCAGGTACCCTGCCGTGAATGGTACCCCCCTGTATCTCTGTCTCCGGTGATTAGATCCCAAAATGCTTCAAGAATTCAAAGGGGGTGCAATTCATGGCAGGTCCCCTAATGTTGTTATCTTAGCAGATAGATTTAAAAAGGGTGCATACCCTTTTGCTAAAGGACACACCCCCTTCCACCCCTGCATGTTCCTGTCAGTTCACCTCCTCCTAATATGCTTTTCATAAACCTGCACAATAGATCAAGATCAATAAACAGAGCGAACTTTGTAAGGTACTAATAGCACAGGTACTGAGCCAGTTTCTTAAATACGAAACAAGTAAGCTGCCGTAAAATGCACCCCCCCCTCACCCCCGCGCTGCACGTGATATGGCATTCATGAAATTAATTAATTATTATCTATTTCTTTAAATATGTCGCTTGATAGCAGCATTTCGTGATGGAATAAAAGGGGAGAATGGAAATGAAGTTCCTGCCAGATTAGCCGTCATAAAGATAAATATCTTTTTTGTTTAGGTATTTCGGATAACTGTACCAGAACACTCTCTTCATTGTGGAAAAAGATAATTACTAGATATGTATAGGGAATAATACTGTGTAATTTGCTTTGATTCTTAAAGCGAAGGACTTCCTTCTTCTCAAACTAGTAAACTGATGACGAGACAGATAAATCACCTACGTTCTCGTTCGGAGCTCATCGTTTACATGTCACAGTTTATCAGTTTTATATGGGTTAAATGCAGCCTTCGTGAAGTGGGACAATGGTCTTCTAAATGTGCAAACGCAATTTAATATTTCTGTTGCATATTTAGATTGACGGAACTTCGTATTTTCCCACTTCGAATAGAAGAAAAGAGCGGTGCGCGCTCCCGACAGGGGGTGCATTTCACGGCAGGGGTGCAGAATTCGGCACAACACCGGTACATTATTCTCAGTAACGTAGACCGTGTATGACTGGCGCGCAAAGACGGGAGCATTGTCGTTGATATCAGAGACTTGAATTGAGATTCTTTTTGTTGTAGAGAGTGATGGTGTGCCCAGATCCGTAGCGCTAAGCGTGATGTTGTATTCGGCCATGATTTCCCTGTCAAGGAAATCGCTCGTGATCAGTGTGTAGTAATTTTTATAGGAGCTGAGAAGTTCAAAAGGTGTATTTCTGGGAATGTGACAAATCACATTCCCATTTTCACCAGAGTCACGGTCCATAACACTAATGACAGCTATTACCGTGCCGGGAGATGCGTCCTCTGGAATAGTCATAGAGACTGAAGTGAGAAAAACATCTGGACGATTGTCGTTCACATCCAAAACATCGACGAGTACTGTGCAGTACACGGCGACTGCCGATGGACCCCTGTCTTTAGCTTGGACGTATATTTCGTACGTTTTGGCCTTTTCATAATCTAAAATCCCTTTTACTCTGATTTCACCCGTGGAAGGGTCCATTTCAAACAAATCACGTACTTTTAACGGTGAGTGCCCACTGAAAGAATAAGAGATGTCCGCGTTGGAACCTTCGTCCAAGTCTGAAGCGTTGAGCTTAATGACAGTTGTGCCCTGCGGTGGATTCTCCAACAACTTCACCCGGTAGACAGAACGATCAAAGACGGGAACATTGTCATTAGCATCTACCACAAATACTACGATCTTGATAGTACCAGATTTCTCCGGGGTGCCGCTATCCACTGCTGTCAACACCATTTGGTGGGTCGTCTGCTTCTCCCTGTCCAGCGGACTGTCCAGCACCAGCTCCACAAACTTGGTACCATCGCTGCGTGTCAGCACCTCCAGCGCAAAATGCTCGTTAACGCTGAGCAGATAGATGCTCAGGGAGTTAACGCCAACATCCATGTCCTGTGCGCTTTCCAGTGGAAAGCGGGAGCCGGTGAGAGACGACTCGGGTATCTCCAAGGTTACTTCGCTCTGAGGGAATCTGGGTGCGTTGTCGTTCACATCCAGAACTTCCACTTCAATCCTATAGAGTTCAAACGGATTTTCAATGACCACCTGTAAATAGAAAAAACAAGTCGGATTTTGCTCACACATTTCCTCTCGGTCTATCCTCTCAAAAACAAATAAAATTCCATTTTCCAAATCGACTGCCAAATACTGCTTTTTAATACTAGAAACTATTCTAAATCTGCGTAAGGACAGCGCAGCAATTTCCAAGCCTAGGTCCTCGGTGATATTTCCAACAAAAGCGCCTCGCTTCTGCTCTTCTGGCACGGTGTACCGTATCTGCACCAGAGCTGAGTCCAAAACAGCGAGGCACATAGCTGAAGTTAGCATCAGCAGTCGTAACATCCACCTTCCAGAGATTCTCTGGTTCATGTCAGTGTCATGCAGTACGCCGATCGCCATCAAGTGACAAAACCAACTTATTCGATCTGTAAAAATAAGAAGAAATTACGGGCGCACAAAGATTACAAGAAGTTATAAGTCAACATAAAATAAGTAAAAGTAAAAATTATCCGTTGTCCGTTAAACTACGAGTATCTACCAAATAATAATTTCACAAGGTGTGCGTGTATGATAGAATCTGTTCCTGTGATTTTATCGTGCAACAAATTGATGTTTACCAACAGGGAGGGGCTGGGCTCTCTCATTGGTGGGTGATCACATAAGCGCTTTATGCATAATTACACTGGGGCTTTAATCTTCCCATGCTTAAAATGACTAGCAAGCAAGAGACAGAAACCACCATACACATGTAAGTCTTGGAAACAGAGAAAACACCCTCGCAATAGAACGTGTGGGTGTGACTGAGGTTGAATAAGCTTTTTGAAATACATTGAACAAGTACGTAATAGCTTCAAAACAATGAACAATGAATATAACTTAATTGTTAAAAACAATAGTCTCAATACACCACTTAACCATCCAAAAGTGTAATCCTTTGGTTTAAATAACCAGAGCACGTAATACGACGGCAGATGGGAGACTTCCAGCGGGTTCTCATCCTTTTTTATTAACTGATTGGGGCTCGGGAGGCCACAGCCAGCACTGAGCACAGTAAAGACGGCAAATTATCTCAGAATAATCCTGAAACATTAGCAGGACAAGCTACGTACACGCGCATTACAAATATTCAAAGCGCATCATGTCTACATTGGGAAGTTTTCTCAGATTTCTTGGATTGTTGGACTCAAACAAGCGGAAAATGTGACTGCCAGTAATTGCTTTAATAATTGGATATCGTAGGCCTCGAATTGACTGGTTTAGCACAATGACATCAGCAAATGGCGATGTGCAGTATTCTAGCGTGTCACACAGGACAAACGTTTATTAGTACAGAATAAACTTTAATTCACTAATTTTTTTTCTAAATATAAACGAAGTGCTTAGAATTCTCATTTTAAACATGTTCGATACATTGTGGAATTTCATTATGAACGTCTTTTGTGTCATAAATCTCAGTGGTTTCCACGACAGGCATAAAGCTTATCGACTTCACAGGAATTAAATTATACGTGAAGCTATTAATATCACTATATGGAGAGAACGTGTGAAATACCACGAAATCGATTATGTAAAAACTGACAATGCTGATCCCCAAAGTAGCCAGTAGGTGGAGACAGAGACCGCACGAGGCGGGGCCTGCGTCCGGGGGTTCACTGATCGTTTTAAATATTCCTTTTACCTACCCACTGGCAGACACGTTATCCCTCATACTATTCTGCAGGGAGTGTTGGGATACTTTGGGCCAAAATCTGGGGGCACACCCCCTTCATAAAGGTGGCATGAGTCCCACAAGTGTATGAAACCTGTGATCTTATGAAGCACATATTTATGTGCGCAAATAATGTGGCGGCAATACAAACTGAGCATGTAATCATACTGTGATCTGCTGATTTCCACAGGAAAACCAACATTTCCAGTGGGTCAGAATATAGTATCACAGACTGAAAAAGAGAATTTTGCCTGCAGAATTTCGTGTTCAGTTTGATTGCCTTTGCGTTTCCCAAATGATCTGACTCCTCCTCCCCCCACTAACTACATCAATGGGGCACAGCATTAACATTACAGACACGCTTATGGGGGGCAGCATGGTGGTGCAGTGGTTTAGCGCTATTGCCTCACACCTCTGGGACCCGGGTTCGAGTCTCCACCTGGGTTGCATGTGTGTGGAGTTTGCATGTTCTCCCCATGTCATCGTTGAGTTTCCTCCGGGTACTCCGGTTTCCCCCCACAGTCCAAAAACATGCTGAGGCTAACTGGACTTGCTAAATTGCCCATAGGTGTGCATGTGAGAATGAATGGTGTGTGAGTGTACCCTACAATGGGCTGGCCCCCCATCCTGGGTTATTCCCTGCCTCGTGCCCATTGCTTCCGGGATAGGCTCCGGACCTCCCGCGACCCAGTAGGATAAGCGGTTTGGAAAATGGATGGATGGATATTTTCCATTGTGATGTGTCATTTATACTTCTGTACTTCTGTTTACATTCAGACAGTCACCAATAGTCATTAGTATCAGCAGGAAATGCTTTGGCTATCGGCTTTCATGTATTTTAGTGATGCAATGGCTGGAGCAGGTTGAGTTAGCTGCTGGGATGGGGACAGTAGTGATGCAGGACTCTGGGGACAAAGTCACCCATATCCTACTTCAGCAAATGCTGCCTGACCATAAAATGCTGACCTTCCTGCAATAGAGCGTGAGCGCCAGCGGACGGATCGGAGAGGAGCTGAAGGATGGTGTAGAGCAAACTCACAGACATGCACAAGATAATTTTAGTATTGTTAATTTATTAGAGGATGTCAGCCGGTGGAGGCAAGATGCTTGTGTGACTGTGTGTATAGAAGATTCCAATCAAAAGGATGATGGTAAGTAATAGACAAACAGATCTATAACATCCCAGTCCAGGTGATTCCATGTTATTAACAAGTTTGAGGGTTTAACAGTGAAGCCGGAGACAGTTTCAGGCAGGAGCTGGGTTTGTAGACAGATTAACATGGATCATCAGTGAACGGCCAAAGAGAAGTATGTGGGAAATTCTCAGAGTAATGTAAGTTGTGAGTTTTCAATGAATTTGCACGAATGCGTTAGTATTCCTAACCTATCGACGCTAGAAGATAAAGCAGGTGACATTCATTTTAAAAGTGAAAGTAGGAAAACTTACTTTTCAGATGTTTTTCTGTGTTGTTGGAGGGGAAAAGTCATGAAACAAGGAACTGTATGTCGCTTTAAAGCTAAGGGGCAGTTCCCACAATAACAGGTAAATACGTATGTTTTCGCATGTGTCTTTTACCGTGTTCTTTGGCTTGCATTTACTCCACTGTTCCTGGCCAGTATGAGCTTCTCCTTTAAGGAACAAGTTGGATGTCTTTGGCAGTGAAGGCTCCACATTTGCATTGTACAAATACTGTGGAAAGGCCATATGAGTCAGTGTTGACTGAAGAGGAGGAATCTGAGTGCCCGTAGTGGCCAGGGGGCTGTTTACTCTGAGGTCCCAGCGAGAGGAAAGTGCTTCCCCAGATGCAGGAATCACAAACCATATACTGTTCAGGGCACACAACCAAAGGAGGCCGAGGGATCACTGGGATTGTCACAGAATGCTGAGCTCAGTGATTGCTGTGTGAGACACATTAGAGTAACTGTGCAAAGGAGTGTGCAGGATTAGCCATGCGGCGGTGGCTGTAAGCACATAGTGAGCACACTGCAGCGAGAACTGTAAGAGTGTGCCGCGGCTACACTGCAGTGAAATCTGTGGGTAAAGATTACACTGCAGTTGTAGATGTGAGAGTTATAGATATTACAGTGCATAACCGTATACTGCGGATTACTGTCAGAGTGTGTAGCACTCATGTCCTGTCTCTAACACACACACACACACACATACCATTCATATATCCCTATCATTGTGGGGACTCTAACACAACCCTAACCCTAACTATGATAATCTTAACACCTACCCAGCCCTAACCTTAATCATAAGTAACCAAACAAAATTTTTGATTGCATTCACTGATCTTTGTGAGGACCTGAAAAATGGCCCCCAAACCATCAGAATAACATGTTTTTATCACATTTTGGAGAACACTTGGTCCCCACAATGTAATATAACCATAATCCACACACTCACACTCACACTCACACACACACACACACACACACACAATCCAAACAGCTATATTGCATGAACGCATGGGCAGGTCCCTGAAAGTTTAAGGAAAATATGAATGTGCTTCCTGATCATCCTCTGCCTGAAGGGGCCCAGGCCATCTGAGGAAGGAAAAAGAAGGAGAAAGGAAGTGAGCCCCAGAGCCAGACGCAGCATTGGGTCAGGGCGTGCAAGCAGCCCGGGGTGGCAGAATTCCCAGCACAGACAGGGCAGGAACCGAAGGAGAGAAGAGTTACAACCAGACTCGGTCAGATAGGCCAGACTTCAGACTGAGAGGGAGAAAGTGAGGAAGGATGAAGAGGGATGTCCGGGAAAGTGGCACGTTGGCACACGTATGCCAGGCTGCCAGCAGACCGCTGCCACAGCTGCCAGCACAGATGTGTTTATCCCTGGCCAGTTGGAGTGTGCATCATACAGGCCCCACCCAGTGCAGCATGTTGCCATCCAAGCTTTTCCTACCAGAACACATCCAAGTCCCACCTACTAACCTCTATGTTCTTTCCAGGAGCTTCTACATGACTGTTCTCATATTAAGTACTCTCCTGAGAACCTACACACTTAGCATTGCCCATGTTCTCTCCTGAGAACCTACACACTTAGCATTGCCCATGTTCTCTCCTGAGAACCTACACACTTAGCATTACCTATGTTCTCTCCTGTTGAGCTACATGCTGAACATTGGCCGTGTTCTCTCCTGAGAACCTACACACTTAGCATTGCCCATGATCTCACCTGATAAGGTACTTGCAGAACATTGCTCATTTTCTCTCCTGAGAACCTACACACTTAGCATTACCCATGATCTCTCCTGATAGCCTACTTGCTGAACATTGCCCATGTTCTTTCCAGAGATCATACATGCTTAGCATTACCCATGATCTCTCCTGAGAACTAACAGGCTCCCTTCCCAATTATGTTACAGCAAGCTGAAGATGTGGCTTGAATGTGGACCACATTCTCTATTGTTACCTGGCAAGATGTGAGAAGACGAAAGTAAAGTGAGTGCTCAGTGGGTGTTGCTGTCTGGATGGACTTTGCAGTTTGGCCATTGTGCAGAAGGGTTTGAAACTGCTTTATGTGAGTGTTTATTATCCCGTTTAATGGGAGTATATGGATATGCTATTGAATGAGAGAGTAGGTATGAGGTACATGTGGTCTTACTCTATGGCCTCATAGCCAGGCCCTAATGACTCCAAAAATACTGTGGTTTATGGCTTCACACACATGCTCTACCCTCTGTTTTTCCTCTCCTCGAGAAATAGGCTTTAAAAAAAAAAAAAGACAATTTATTTACTTTGAATTCCATGACTGCGGTAACTGGCACTTGACAACTAAGAGAGGGCTATGAGAAGGAGATGGGTTGTGGTTTTAATTAGGCGGAGACGCAGGCTGTGGAAAAGACAGAGAAAAGCACGTGAATCCGCCGTTCCAGTGCACAGCAGAAACTCCTAATCGAGTTGAATGCGACTATCAGTTCCAGCAGGGGCGGGGATTCTGATCATATTTGTGGTGTGACGTGCCTGCGGTATGAAGTCCCAGTTGAAAACCCTGTATTTTATCAGTTACTCTAAGCAGTGTCAGGTGCACAGTGTCACTATCGCAGTGTTAGTTATGCAGGGTATCAGTTGTACAGTTTCCTCTGTGACCCTGGGCGACAGACTCCCGCTACGCGACTTTGTGCCTGTCTGTCCAAGCAGCCGGGTTAGAAGGCAGACAGAGAGCCATTTTTTCCCCTCCGTCTGTCTTTCTCAGCCTTAACAGCCAGCCCACATTCATTTAATTCCCAACACCTCTGTCTCTCTGCATTTTTCCCCTGCCCCTCCCTCATCTCTTCCAGTCCTTCACCCCCTCCTTCTGAGCCAGGGTTTCCACAGTTACCTGCTCCATTCCCGTCCCCCCACCCACCCCCTTCCTCCTCTCACTCCTCCGTCACCCCCTCCCCTGCTGCTCAGGGGCTAATCTGTTCCAGAGATGCTGAATCCATGGAAAACACATAACAAGTGCACATATTTCTGTCCAGGCCAAAACTCAAAAAGAAAAAAGAGACGCGGAGCAGGAGCAAAGAACTGCGAGACAGAAAGAAACTGTTTATTCAGTATTAAGCCGGAATATTCTGTTGTGGCGAAGACCAGTGTTTTATTAGAAGTATTAGCTTTAAAGTCTGGAAAAACAGAGGGGCCAGGTGCCAAGGAAGAAACGGAAAGAGGGAGACCGACGGAAGGAATGGCGTTTATACAGCGAGACGAGTGAGACGGAAGAGAGGGAGACTGATACAGAGGGACTGAGACTGAGGAACAGAGACGGGACTCGATTCAGGTAGATGAGTGAAGTGGTCAGAGACTGATGGAGGAGGTTGGGGTTTATAAAAGAGAAAACAGAGAAGAACAAAGGACAATAGAGGAAAATCCATGCATATCTGAACGTTTGGCTTCAAGCCTCATTCTGTTCCAGTCATGCTGTACTCTACATACGGGTGGAGGGGCAGGGGCGGGGGGTTACTCCAGTCAGGAAGGAGGGAGAGGAGGGACCAGTTCTACAAAAGAGAGAGAGAGACACTCACACACACACACAGAGGTCTGCACTCGCCATCGCATCAGTAGCCAGAGTCATTTCAGGAGATGTCAGAGAGCAAGTAAATCCTGCAGCTCTACTCACCGTCACAGCAAATGACCTGCTATGCAAATAAACACATAAACACATGGTGCGCAAGCATTGGGGGTTCTGTGAGCGCGCGCTATTGGCCAGAGAAAGAAAGCGCTCTGCTTTCAATAAAGAGACTCAATCAAGAGCCATGACATCAGCGCACGAACTCCAGGGAGCGTTGCGCAATGAACAAAGCCATGTGTGTATATGTGTGCAAGAGAACGTCTGACAGCAGTACTGGAAGCCGAATGCGTGCATGTCAGTACATGACCTGAAGTATATATATGTCGGTGCACACATTCATATTTCTGTGCACGCGTTCATATTTCTGTGCACACATGCACGTTGTTATTTTTGGAATAATTGATGATATTTGGGAGGAGGGAGGAGGATCAACAAGATTTTGTCCATGGTAAAACACTGCTAGAATAACCGACTGATGCTGTGAGATTTTGACAGCGGTAAAACACTGCCAGAATAACCGACTGACGCTGTGAGATTTTGACAGCGGTAAAACACTGACAGAATAACCGACTGACGCTGTGAGATTTTGACAGCGGTAAAACACTGACAGAATAACCGACTGACGCTGTGAGATTTTGACAGCGGTAAAACACTGACAGAATAACTGACTGACGCTGTGAGATTTTGACAGCGGTAAAACACTGACAGAATAACCGACTGACGCTGTGAGATTTTGACAGCGGTAAAACACTGACAGAATAACCGACTGACGCTGTGAGATTTTGACCACGGTAAAACACTGACAGAATAACCGACTGATGCTGTGATATTTTAAATATGGTGAAACGATGGAACTGCTAGCATTTTGATTACGATGAATTACTGGCTGTATAAATCACTGACACAGTGAGAATTAAGTCACCAGCTCCAGTGTTACATCTGTCGTCTTGAAATTGGGGCCCATTTGTTGTTTCACAGTGTTAAAGGGAGGTAGACTGTGGCCATAGGATCATAAAATAAAAATGTGTGGCTCCAGAGACACTCAGTGTAAACTGATTTATGGAACAGAGAGAAGGTACTGCCTGTGTGGGGACCCTACACTTTCTGTCTCTCTCATATGATCTCAGCTCCCTCTATATGGTTCTACGTCCACCCCACACTGTCCGTACCCTCCCCTATTTCTCTGCTTGGAAGATAGACTGCTGGGGAGGAGTTTTCTAGGATATCGGTCAGGTATCACCGTAAATCAGGTGGTTATGTTAATGAAAGAGGATATATGGGGGTTTAACAGTGCCAAGTCTGATGATTCCTTGTCAGTATGCTGACTAACCCCCCCCCCTCCACCCCCACATATGGAATGCATTAGGACAATAAATGTTCCTAATAAAAACTAGGCCGACGTTCCAGCTGATGGTGCACATTGTTGCTCCGCATAAATTTATACAATATTTGTCTTAGAGATGGTGGCTTTGTGGCGCTAGTGGGACCAAAGCTATCTCCAAAAGTTTTTAGGGAAAAAAAAAAAAGTCTGCCATAGGAGAAATGTTGAACTGATTGGGAAGACAGGAGATTGCCGATTGGCTGAGGATGGAGGCTTATACTTGTACTATACAAGTGTAAACCTCCTTTCCTTCTAACATCAACAAACAACCTTGCTTTGCTTCCAGTCAGCCCTCATTCATCTAGTCTCCTCACCATGGGGAGACATTCCTGAAATTATGCCTCCTTGGACGAAATAGAGAAAAATTCCTTTGTGTTTTTCCATGAAAGAAATGTCTATAATAAACATCTATCTGACCAGACAAACGGGGGAATGATCAAGGGAGACTTAGGTAGAGCAGGAAAATGTGAGACAAAAAGGAGGAGGGTGTACAAGAGTGAGAAAGGATAGGGGTGATTAGTAGTGCAAAGTGAAACTCACTCAGACCACGAATCACTACTCCACATTTTGCCCGACACAAATCAAAGTTATTTTTTTCAGGTATCAACTTACCAAGTCCAACAGTATCACTAAGGTGACCTCATTTTTTCTCTCACTTTCTCCACAATTTTGCTGGGAGCAGCTTAGACGACAGTGCAAACACATGCTGGATGCCATATTGTATGGTGAGGTACAACAGTGGAGAGCACAAATTATGCACATGCTGTGCAAAACATCTGGAATCCACGCTACGCATCTTAGAGAGACCGAAGTGTAAACACACGACAGAATTACCACCATTCCCAAGGAACCAAGACGTTCTTACAAATTCAGCTTGAAGATAATTCATGGAGAAATAGCACTTTTCTTGCAAAACAGACATGGCAAAAGTGTAGAGGGAGAGACATGTATGGAGTTAAGGAAAAAATACACAAGACCTGGGTGATCCCTGTAGATCCATCTCTGTCTTGTCCTACATCTGTTCTTTGGAAAGTAAAATGACTTTGGGAAAATGTGGAGTAAAATCGCTAAAACGGCCCCTCAAACCAACACCTGGAATAATTAGAAATAATTAGAAAAATGGTTCAACGCTTTTAACACCCAAAAACATGGAATTTTCTGCTTGCATTTAAAAAGACTGATCACCAATACCTTTTAAGTTATGATGTTCGGGTACAAAAGTACAAGAGCATAAACCTTCTAGTAAAAAAGTTAAACAAATGCTTTTTCTATGGCTCTTCTGAGTTTTAAAACAGGACAGTTTTGAAACTCTTACGCCAGATAACTTCTTCAGAGTCACACATTTGAATTTACATGAAAAATTCTGAGCCTGTTCTGGTTTCTGTGCTTTTTTCCCCCAAATGAGAACATTTAGACTCCCCGGAGTGCACAGATCATCCACTTAGTGTCTTTCCATACCTGTCACGTGACTCTTCTCCAGCAAGTCAAGGTTCTGGCTCCAAGCTTCCAGCTTTCTTTCCCAGCCTCATGTGACCTGTTCCTTTCGTACCGTGACCCACACACACGGCACCACCTCTCTCCCCAGGGCAGCCAGGTAGATAAGGTGTGAATCATAACAGTAGCATCCACAGAGCCAGATAAATAACAAAGCAGAACATGTAGATTACCGTTAGATTGATCATTTTAATTGAAATCAGTTCACTTCTAATTAATACACCTTTCTGTCATTGTAATTTTTTTCAAAAAAGTTCTTCACAGAATTATTAATAATAATAATGCTTGTTGACCCCTGCATGCTGGCCACACCCTTTTCCAGTGTCTTCTACCCCAGCGAAAGCAGAGAATAAGAGTCATGGGCGGAAGGACAGACCGTCACTTGGCAGCTTCTTCCCCACAGACCATTGCCCTTCTGAATAAAGAAACTCTCATAATCTAACCACCCACTGTTTGCACATTTCATTCATTCATTCGTTTGTGTGTTTGCTTATTTGTCTGCCTACATGCTCGCCGCGTCATCTCATATCTCCTGAAAAATACCTAGTTTTTCCCTTCTTCTATTTATTGTCTTTGTATTTTTACATTTTGTTTTTTTTTAGTTGTATGCTTAATTTACGTGAGTCATGACACCACCTGCATCAAAAGAAATTCCTGGTACTTCTCTGTACTTGGCGAATAAAAGATTCTGAATCAAAGGGCAAAGGATATCCTAGAATAGCACCACCTTGTGGAGAGTTTAGTTATGACAATTTGGAATCAGGCACCCGGTCCCAGGATGCAGAATCTCATTCACAGCTTGGTAATGCAGTTAGATGGAAACAGTGGTTCCTAACAGGCAGCCCATAATATACACTATGCACACAGCTTGTCTTTACCTGTCCCGAGGTAGAAGGCCTCGATGGAACCGTGACCCCAATCTGACCTCTGGGTTCCCACTGCATCCAGTGCCAAAATGTGAAATGGAAGCAGTGGGCTAAGCCCAGTAGACTCTGGAAGAAACATAAAATCTAAAACCTGCTGACAGAAATCAGTATAACCTCCGCCAAGCCACCAGACACAGAGACACACAGTACACACATACAGGGAGCGGCAGACAATGTCCCAGGTTTCTCGCCGGCCGGTTGTCTGCGGTTCAGTAGCGGTAAGGGGGCGCGGATGGGCGGCTCTGTCGAATTCCCTAGGAAATGTTCGTTTTGGATCCCTCTTTGTACTAACATACCTCACTCACGCCCTCCCCTTCCTGCCGTTCATTCTTGCACTTTCTTCATCCCCCCCCCCATTTCTTTGGGATTATAATGAATCCCTCTCACTGAATTAATTGGTGCCGGAGTTTCTTGTGCGCTTGGAGTCTGTTAGTAGCTAACTTCTCTTTCCCTACGCCTGCGACCATCTCCATGCAGGCTGACTTTTGTGCATATAGGGAAAGTCGCCTTTTGCGCGGTCGTATGCTGTCTGGCAAGCTGAGAGATGACGGCGAGGAGGCTCTAGCTCTCGCTGTGAGCGTTTCCGTCTCTCAGGTGTCAGACTACACCCGAAGGACCCTGTGCGTGTCAACGACTAGGAAACATGGCAAACACGAGAAGCAGCGTTGCTCCATGGAGACGACTGAGCGCGTCTCCTTGCCCCCCCCCTCCCTTTGTTGCAGCCTGTTACCGTAACAATAGTGGCGTCCGCGGCCACACAGCATCACACACTGATTGACTAATCTCATTTGGATCCGGAAAGTGTGTGTGTGTGTGTGTGTGTGTGTGCCTGGGGGTGAGGGGGGTAGCGGGGGGAGGAGGAGGGAGGATTGATCTGCTGCTGTTCAAATGTTCTTCTTTATCCCGGACTGAAATCTTTCTTTAGTTATTTTTTTTGTTTTGCCAAGGAAACAATCAAAGTGAAAAGGTTGTATGAAATAACGAAAACTTTAAAGCAACACAAAGTCAAACAGGTAACAGGGGAAACGCATTCGTTTTTAATTTACATGTCGAAGAGAACGGAGCCCAGAGAGAGACAGAGACTAGGCAGGTTTTGAGGTCGATTTGTCAATGCGATCCCGCATTCTCCGCCTTTACTGTGCATTCGTTCACTTTATGCAAACTGGGACCGCTGACCCAAGCTCACCTCGACTAGAAACAACGAGACCGACTGCACTCTGCGACGTCCTGACTTGGCTTTTAGTATAAATGCAAAGTTCAAAAAAGATCGGATTGCATTTTTTCCTAAAAAAAATTGAGGGTGATGTCATCTGGCTGTGCTGGGGCTGGTATTGTGTGCGGGCTCCGTACAGACTACCGTTGTGAGGCGAGCGGCTGGACGAGCCGAGTTGTCCGTGAATCAGGTGCGTGTATATGGCCGTGACTCTTCTGCGCTGTCGCTGGCGGTCCCCGCTGTCATCGTCTTCCCCTCATCCCCTCCTGAACTGGATCGTCGGATTACCCCACTCTCGTAGCTGTCCATGCTGTAATTCTTTACATCACGCGTCACTGTCCCCCAACCTACGGACTCCGCGACCCATCTGAAAGGATTAGTCATGACAGAAGCCGGTCGGCAGCACCTGAAGCCCGCGGAGCTGCTCTCACCCCGCCGCCCTGGTTTCCGTCTTGCCCAGGTGCCCTGCCTCCCGCGGGAACTGTCTTCGCACCTTTGGCACTAGCGCAGGATCGCCCGCATCTCCTACCTCTGCCCTAAACGGTCCCACCTCCCCGGGGTTTGATGTTCAGGTCCGAGTTTCACATCGCTGCTCCTTGCAGACCCAGCGTGGATTCGCTTGTGTCCTCCAGCAAAGACCTGGCAGTTCCTCTCTAATCTCACCGATTTAGGACAGAAATAACATAGAGAGAAAAAAAATTGTGGAACAGAAAAGTAAACGATGAAATAAAGTAGCACCAAACAAACAGAGGACCTTGTCCCGTCTTTTGGTGGAAGCGCTTAGTGCATTAATGAGTGCTGGGCAACTTTCACGGTTAGCAGCTTTGGGAAAACATGAGTCTGAGCAGCGTCTGGATTTAATATGAACGGAATACGTGGACAAGAAGCGTGAATTAGAAAGACGGAGCCATTTCCATGCATGCACTTTCAACGGTGATTTTCACCTGTAGCTTCGGCGGTCAGAAAAAAACAGCCTCCGATTAAAAGGTGCCCCTCCCGTACCGGAATCCAAGTACCCGGAAAAACCGGGGGGCTCGCATCCCAGAACAGAACAAGCCCCCAGGTGTTGGGAGGAAAGCAGTTATTGTCAACGGATTACAAACCCGTGTAATCCCCGTTCACATCCGGGGATCCGACCGCGGCAGGACGCGGTTCTGTCCCCGGGAGAGCGATGCGGTACTTCGTCCATGCTGCAGCTATCTTGTGAGTATATTTGTTTTAAACCTGCATGTACTTGGTTAGGCTGTGCTTTACCAGTCTGCATGGCACTAATTGGCTGCGGCGACGCTTTCCAGCTCCGTCTCCAGTTTTGAGAGCAGCAGGTGCCTGTATTCAGACACTTACAGCAGGTGTAGGTCTCCCGCGAAACAGGGTGCGATTCTGCTGCTGTAGAAGAACCTGTTTACACTCCACTACAAAAAAAAAAACAAAAAAACATTTGCATTAATGCACTATCTTTGTTTAATGGTTAAACAGAAGGGTGTTATTTAACATTTTCTATTAATTTATCTATATCCAGAGTTGAAAAAACACTCAGTAAAAATTTTCAAAGGCACCTTTTCTGGGATGGACAGTGATACCTGCTGGGGTTATAGAGTATGGATCAGAAGGCACGTTCTGAGGGCTGAGCTGAGGTCAGAGGTCAGCATGGTGAGCAGGGCTGAGGCCTCCAGGGAGAGTCGCTAGGCTAGAAGTCGTGAGGCCAGTGCGAGGCCAGAGGTCGACCTGTCAGGCATTGTGAGCATGGGGCTGGACTTCCACCTAGATGACCCCAAATGTTGTACCTCTCTGAAAAGTGTCAAACCTAAATGACTTAAAACTGTAAAACTATGCCAAAGAGGGTTAGTGATGACCGTAATCCATCGACAAGTGGATGAAATGGTCTAAGCAGCAAAGGCAGAAGAGTGGTGTGGTCCAGATGAGTGTGAAACTAGATGTGGTGCCCATTCTCCCACAATGCACTACTTCAACAGAGACTCAATACAGCTGTGACCTCTGTTGCCCTCTCCACCTCCCCCAACTGTTGCTACATCTTTCTGTGACTTGGCCCAGTAGGGGCAAGGATCCAAGCCCCTCCTACAGCCACATGGGATTGGGGCACCTGACAGAGGGTGGAGTTGGGAGGGGGCGATGCAAAGCATAAGCCAAACAGGCGTCCTTGTAATGCTACACACAGATCTGTGTCATTAAAGTGCAGAGCGGCTCTGGGATTGGGGTTTTTTCTCCTGACCTCTTGTCCTTTGGGTGTGTAATGCTGATGTTTACATTACAGGCCAGATGCCTCCTTATGTTCCCTGAAAGTTCTCAATGTTGCATTTATGGTCGTTGGATAGTCTTATTAGTTCTTGCTTTGTTCGAATTTGTTGTGTCGCTCCTGCTTTACTCCAGCTTACACATGTACCTGGGCTTTTATTGAAAGCTCAACCTAGCCTCACTTGCGCATAGTCGACTAGACAGCATGTATGTTTGTAATGTGCTATTTGACTCACTTGCATTGGACTACAGCATCTGCTAAATATGTTAAATTTAAACATTTCTTTAATGCACAGTTTTTGTCCCAGCCAAAGAACAAGTGAGGTAGATAATGCATCACAACCTTACAGCTGGGATGTAATCTGACGTTAGGGGAGAACTGATATTAAAACATGTTTTACTCTGATGTTAATGAATGATCCTTGTTAACCTCTTTCTGTGATACTCCTGGATCACAATCTACTTTGCAGTGAACTGCTGATGTTTTGGTTGATCCTCAGTGAATCAATTTGCCCACGTCCTTTTTTGCCTTCCCATTCATAGGTGTGTCCAGGCTCTGTTTGCAGTGTGTACCCCCTTGCAAGTAAGTCTGTATGTCTTTTGTGGTAAAGTTGAGGCAGTGAAATGACAGAATGAATCCTTGCCTGAATGAATTATTGCTTTTTTACCAGAGGTAAAAATGTGACTGTGACTCTTTATACTCAAAGAGTATAAAGGTGGTTGGTTGAAACAAAATCTTGGTCTGGATTTGTACTCTCTGGACCTGAAATCTCCACCTCTGCTTTTTACATGTTCCAGTTAGCATCAGACTGAGCAGTGCATTTGTATGACTGAATGTCGGTGACTGAAAGAGTGTTTGTGGCCCTAGCAGGTTTTTGACAGGGACGGCGTGAACTTCAGTGTACATGTGGAAAACCAGACTCGTCTCCATGATGCCATGAGTCGGCGACAGCACCGAGTATATCAGCTGTACAGCCGCACCAGTGGGAAGCACCTACAGGTGCTGGGAAGGAGGATCAGTGCACGGGGGGAGGATGGTGACCGATATGGTAAGAAACACAGGTGTGCACTTTCACAAACACGTATTTAGATACACGCTCGCCACTGCCAGTCCCTCTCGCTGTAAACACCGAGCTGGCATACAGCAACAAACAGCAGGACCCAGGGGGGAAGGATGGAGGTGAGATCTCGCAGCTTATTGATTTCCCACTTGCTTTGCTCTCTCCTTCTGATTAAAATAGAACATTTCACTCAGTCTCTCATTTGAGCCCTTTCTATCTCTATGTCTGGGTGTTTTTGGCCCCTGTTTACAGAGAGGCAGCAAAGAGGGTGAGGTGCAACACAGCCATACCAGACCATAGCAGGGATAAGACAGGCGTCAAAGGTATACCAAACGCAGATAGAGTGAGGAAAGGTTAGATGCTGGAAAGTAAACGTCTGAATTCATGTTTAGGTTACATAAAGGTGCAGGGTGAGAGACAGTGGCGTATAGAGTTTATTGATATTAGCCCATGGGAGTTTAACTTACACAAAAATGTTGGGAGGGCAGAAAAAAAATGATTGGTTCAGAGAGATAACCAATCAGATTGTAGAGGAGGTGGGTTCAAGCAACTAAAGAAGGCGGGACCAGCCAGTCAGATGTCTTGGTACCGCCCACTCTAGTCACTTGGACCCACCTCCTCTACAATCTGATTGGCTATCTCCATGAACCAATCATTTCTACTTCTGCCCTCAGAACATTTTTGTGTAAGTAAAACTCCCACAAGCTTAACGTTATTTAACATTCATGTTGCTGAAACATTAAGCTTCTCCCTCACTTTCACTGTGATGGGGGTGCCAGGACAGGGTATGTTCAAAGAAAACAAGAAAATGAAACATAACAGGAAAAGAGTTAAGGGAATTAGGAAGGAGTAGGGGCAGAGGGCTGAAAACAGAGGTGGAGGTGGGACGGCTAATGGCAGAGTGAGTGAAACAGATTAAAACAAACCCATATGTTTGACACAGTAGTGCTTGTTTCTAAAAATATTTGGATTTTATTATGGACTTTATTCCTATATTGATGTTCTGTCTTCAAATTTGTTAATCCTGGTGATGTTTGAAATAACTTTTACCTGATCCAAACCAGTCATACCAATCCAAACCCTCGTTACTGTTCCTCGTTACTGTTCCTCCCATTGCACTCACTCCCCTCCCCCTCCCTATTCTGTCCTACATCTTGATATGTCTCGAACAGTATCCAGGGACGCAACACCCTATACCACTAATCACAGCTAATCATAACCTTTCAAACCCAGTTATGTCAAATGCAACTGAAATAAATCCTGAATCATAGCACTTCATTAGTGGTCGTTAATGGTCACAGCCAGGAAAGGCAGAAATCCATGCCTCCTAAAACCGCATGCGTGGTCTGTTTGTCTGTCCCAATCTCTGTCTCTTTACAAGCCCAGCTTGTAGTGGAAGCGGACTCCTTTGGCAGCCAGGTGAGGATACGTGGCAAGGAGACCAACTATTACCTGTGCATGAACCGCCGAGGAAAACTGGTGGGTAAGGTGAGTGGGTGACATTAGTATTAATGATGTTCAGCATATCTAATGATAGCATCCATGTTTGTCTACGTGCTAACAAAGGCTGTTGTGCGTGTGCTTTCCAGAAGGCCAGCAATCGCAGTCCCGACTGTGTCTTTGTGGAGAAGGTGCTGGAAAACAACTATACAGCCCTGATGTCTGCACGCTACGCTGGGTGGTACGTCGGCTTCACCAAGAGAGGGCGCCCTCGGCGTGGTCCACACACTCTGCCCAACCAACAGGACGTGCACTTTATGAAGCGCTTCCCTCCCGGCAAGCAACCAGACCCCCAGCCATTCCGCTTCACCACGGTCAGCAAACGAAGCAAGAGGGTGCAAATCACAGAGGACTGCTAGCTCGCTCTACTAACACACAGAGGTAGCTCACTCTGCTAGCCTGCTAGACCGCTCTGCTAACATATTGAGGCAGCTCACTCTGCTAGGCCGCTCCGCTAACACATTGAGGCAGCTCACTCTGCTAGCCAGCTCCACTAATGCACCAAGGTAGCTCACTCTGCTAGGTTGCTCCGCTAACACATTGCGGCAGCTCACTCTGCTAGGCCGCTCCGCTAACACATTGCGGCAGCTCACTCTGCTAGGTCGCTCCGCTAACACATTGTGGCAGCTCACTCTGCTAGGTCGCTCCGCTAACACATTGCGGCAGCTCACTCTGCTAGGCTGCTCCGCTAACACATTGCGGCAGCTCACTCTGCTAGGTCGCTCCGCTAACACATTGAGGCAGCTCACTCTGCTAGCCAGCTCTACTAATGCACCAAGGTAGCTCACTCTGCTAACAGGTTCTGCTAACGCACCATGGGTGCTCACTCTGCCGTTTTGCTATTCCACTCAGGCAGCTCACTCTGCTAGCCTTTTCTGCTAAGACATTGAGGTACCTCAACCTGCTAGCATGCCCTGCTAACACAGTAAGGTAGCTCATGCTGCTAGCCTGCTCTGTTAATAAGCTGAGGTAGCGTGTCCTACTAGGCTGCTCTACTAATGGAAAGAGAGAGCTCACTGTGCTAGCCTGCTCTGCCACTGACGTACCTCACTAACTCATTGCTGCAAACACAGCCCATTGATGTTCACACTGTGTATATACTTTGCCTATTACGTCCTGATAACACATTCCATTAATGTACCATCGATGCTATGCTCAGCTAATGTGTCTTGCTAACACACCCCCCCATAGAACACATCAGCCCCTGGCCCTGGAATCTCACAAAGCATTGCTGGATACAAGCCTACAAAAACTGATCTGGGACCGGATTACTGACACGGAGTGTTGGAATCCCAGTTTGATCTGATGCTGGAAAGGAATTACGCTGTGATGCCAGAGAGGGCCATGCTGGGATGATTGATGTGCAGCTATGGTACCAGAACCAATGAACTGGATCGGCTGGACTTTAAAATGAGATCAGCAAGACAGACTGCGACAAGCCCAAAGAGTCACGGGGAACATAAAGCACAGTGGATGCTGGAACGGTTGGGGGAAACTGACAAAGGAAGACTTATTGACTGCTTTCCATGCCAGCTGTGTGTGTGCAGATGCTCCTCTGTGAAATGTGTGCATGGGACCAAAAACCCCAAACTCCAGACTGATGTGATGTTGATGCTGCGGTGACCTGTTACAGAACAGGATGTACCATCCCATATAATCTCAAAATCATACTAAAGATATTGGACTGCACAAGTTCCATTATACCAAAAGGATAAGTCACGAAAGACTGTACTTTACCTTTAAGACTCCTTTCCCCGCACCCCAGTACCTGTGCTTAAAGATGACGACAGATGGAGTTTATCTCCTGCTCACCGGCCGTATGAATGCTGCTACCAGGACATTTGGTGGAGAAAAAAGCCTCATATCTATATACTTAAAGGGAACAAATAGGGAACAAAACTATTAAAACAAAATAAGCATTTATATTATTGTTATTGAAAAAAACTATTTATTTTAGTCGTGTAAGACCTATTCTGACTGCCTCAGTTATTAAAGAGG
Source organism: Brienomyrus brachyistius (assembly GCF_023856365.1). NCBI lineage: Eukaryota > Metazoa > Chordata > Actinopteri > Osteoglossiformes > Mormyridae > Brienomyrus > Brienomyrus brachyistius. The sequence goes on from NC_064550.1 coordinate 11,171,842, forward strand.
AACAGAAAGGATCCTGTGTTGAGTGGATCTTTGTGGACGAATCAATGAAGAACCATCCAGAAAACTCATACACTGTAGTAATCTATTCCCTACATCTGTTAACAAACATTACTCTACATTATGGTCATGTGTCTCAATTCAAATACGGGAAGGGGAAAAACAGAAGAGTAAGTGAAGGTTGAAATGTTTTCTAATACATATCTCTGATTGCTGAAAAAGTAATTTATTGCCATCTGGTGGCCATAATTGGAAATGAAACCAATTCCAGGGCCTTGCATTCAACCCCAAAGCCAAGACAAGAAATGGCAAAGGATGAGCTCCACTGAAAATAATCTGGTTGTTTCCATCAGTCCCAAAATTGGCTACAGTGTGAGCCTTTACTCTCAATTCAACAAAAGTTAATTTGCAAAGTGGTAGGGCTGCACAGACTCGCAGAGAGGGACCTGATAACCCAACATCAATACCAAACCTGAATGGCAGTAAATCCTGCCAGCAGTGTTCCAATATTAATGTAAAGCTCTCCCAAAACAAGAATGGTTGTTATAGCTCCAAAGGGCAGATCAACTTCGCTTTCATTCCCTTGCTTTTAGAATGAGATGATTGATACACTTGGTGTCCAGATACACTACATGAACAAAAGCATTGGGGCACCTGGTCATTATACCTGCAGGAACTTTCATGACATCCCATTCTAAATCCATAGGCATAAGTATGGAGTTGGTCCCTCCATTGCAGCTGCCACTCTTCAGGGAAGGCTAACTGCAAGATTTTGGAGTGTTTCTCTCAGAATTTTTGCCCATTCATCTAGAAGAGCATTTGTGAGGTCAGGCACTGATGTTGGACGCGAAGGCCTTGCTCACAACCTCCATTCTAGTTCATCCCATAGGTGTTAGATGGGGTTGAGGTCAGGGCTCTGTCCAGGCAGTCAAGTTCTTCTAAACCAAACTCACCCAACCATGTCTTTATGGACCTTGCTTTGTGCGGTGGGGCCCAGTCATGCTGGAACAGAAAAGGTCCTTCCCCAAGGTGTTCCCACAAAGTTTGAAGCATAGAATGTCCAAAGTATCTTGGTATGCTGAAGCATTAAGAGTTCCCTTCTCTGGAACTACGGGGCCTAGTCCAACCCCTTAAACACATGCCCATACCATTATCCTTCCTCCGCTAAACTGTGCAGCTGGTGCAGTGCCGTCAGGCAGGTAACGTTCTCCCAGCATCCGTCAAACCCAGACTCGTCCATCAGACTGCCAGACAGAGACGCATGATGTGTCACAGAACACATTTCCACTGCTCCAGAGTCCAGTGGTGACATGCTTTACATCACTCCATCTGACGCTTGGCATTGCGCTTGGTGATGTGAGACTTGCAAGCAGCTGCTCAGCCATAGAAGTTCATTCCATGAAGCTCCCAGTGCAGAGTTTTTGTGCTGGGATTAATGCCAGAGGAAGTTTGGATCTCTGCAGTTACTGAGTCAACAGAGCGTTGGCGACTTTTACACACTATGCGCCCCAGCACTCGGTGACCCTGCTCTGTTACTTTACACGGTCTGCCATTTCATGGCTGAGTTTCTGTCGTTCTTAAATGCTTCCACTTTGCAATACCACTTACCTCTTCTTGCAGGGAAGAAATTTCACAAACTGACACTGCAACAACGGCATCCCATGACAGTACTACTCTTGAATTCACTGAGCTCTTTAGAATGAATTTTAGAGTTCATGGTTTGGTGCTTGATTTCATAAACCTGTGACAGTGGGTCCGAACTAAACACCTAAATTCAATGATTATGAACCATGTCCCAATACAGTATGCTTTTGGCCATATAGTATATAAAGTATAGGCTCTAAAATGAAGGAGGTCAAATTGGGATGGTGAGATTTGTTTAGGAATAGTGAAGGGTAGGGGTCCCTCTGCATTAATGACATTACAGATCACATCTCCAGTATAACTCACATTGTGCAGAAACACTCTAACAGTGCAGTGGCCTCCTTCCACAGCACATCAGCTGCCCCCCCCCTCAGGAGGAATGCTTTCTGAGTTGTGCTTCAAAGAGACCCCCGACATTCCTGAGACCCAGAACCAGTCAGGCCAAGGGCCGTCCCACATGGGACCTCCACCCACATCCCGTCCTGGTGGGCCCACTGCCCCTCCTGCTGACCACAGGCACTCCTACACTGGGGGACACGCCCTTACAAGCCCTTCCACTCAACAGAAAGATCTGACTGGTGTGAGCATTTGTCTGTGATTATTTCTCCCTCTCTCCCTCTCTCTCTCTCTCACACACACACACACACACACACACACACACACACACACACACACACAGAGTAGGTATATATATCTTTGTGGGGACTCTCCATTCATTTCAATGGGCATAACCCTCATCCCAACAATGACACCCTTAACCCCAACCCAGCCCTAACCTTAACCATAAGGAAGCAAACACAATACATGACTTTTGGCATTTTTAGTTTTTTGATTGTTGTCACAGCCAAAAACTGCGTTTCCCCTCGTGGGACAACACAATGTCAAAATAGAAGGTTTTTCTCACATTGTGGGGGCATTTTGTGTGTGTGTGTGTCTCTCTCTCTCAAACACACACACAGGAAGGCCAAGGACACACACACGTAAATACACCTTCACAGTCAAGGATTTTATTCTTCATTCAGGTCTGCTTTTTTTTCCCCTTAAAAAACCATGTCAATGTACAACACATTTTTGACAAGACAGCTGTGTTTACAACTAAACTCAAAGTTATGGGCCATTAAAAACCCAAGCAGGGATGTTGGGGGGGGGGGGGCCAAGAGAACTATAACGGTCAGTATAATATTACAAAGGAAACACTGCACCCCCTCCCTCAAAAAAAAAAAAACACATAAATAATTCATTTAAAAAAATGCAAGGACACCATAAATGGAGAACCTTTCCATCAATCATGCACTTAAGTTACACAGTTCATAATCTTCGCATCTCTCCTTATGTCTACTCATTTCCTGTGCCATATAACAGGAGGGTGAAAGGGAATCCTTCAAGTGGCAGGAGGGGTGTGGCTTACGGGGGGGTGGAGGAGGCCGTGTCCTACAGTCCGCGGAGCATCCATAGGTCAGGATATCCTTCCTTTCCCCCAACACTGTGCCCACTGGCTGAGAAGAGTCTTTTCACCCTCTCTTTGCTTTTCTGTCTATCCACCTCCAGGGTTAGGACAACAGGAGAACGTCTATAAGGTCCGGCAGAACCAGCATTGTACGGGAGCTCAGAGCGACGGCTGGACTTTTGTCAAGCCCAGCCCAATGGCACAGCTCAGTTGAAAGCGACAAATCCAGGGACGAGGGAGAGGATAAGGTGAGATGAAGAGGCGATAGGACAGACTGTACCAAGAAGGCACACAGCGCCCCCTACTTGACCTAGAGAAAGAAAAGTGGGATAAAACTAAGTGATACACAGGTCCGGCTCGGCTGAGAATGTCTCTGTGGGTGGACATATGCCTTTGATGATGAAGTTAAGGTACCTGCTATCTGGTGATGTAAGTGTAGGTGCGGGACGGCGAACGCCCTTCCGTCTGGCCGTTAGACGATACGTTCAGGAAATCCCAGATGAGAATCGTGTCATCGTGTGAGCTGCTGATAATCTGGAACTCGTCGAACTGTAGCCGGAAAACACGGCCGGAGTGCTCCTAGTGGGACCACGGAGAAGGAGTCAGAGACGGGGCGTAGCTAATAACCGACAGACCATGATGGATGGCAGCAAAGACTCACCACCAGCGTCCGCAGACAGAGAGTACTGGCAGGGGCTCGGGGATCCAGAGCTGCCTGCAAATCCCACACTTTAATTTTCCTGGAAGAGAGAGACCTGGGGTTTCAGACAGATGTACATCACTGACTAGCACTGCATATAAGATGGTCGGCATGGCAACAGCACGATGTCATCACCCATCATAAGCTCCACTGACGATCCTCTTGTTGTCGAATCGAATGCAGCGGACCAGCTCCTCGTGACCCTCCAACACACGCAGACAAGCCCCACACTCGATATCCCATAGCCTGCAAGCACAGTTCGCCATCACCTACACGCACCCACCGTCATGCCGACACGCATATACACACGTAGAACGGTACACTGACCGGATGGTGTTGTCTGAAGAGCCGCTGACCACCAGCCTGTCCCGGTACTGTAGGCAAGCGATGCCTCGTTTGTGTCCGTTCAGCGTGCGGACAAATTCACAAGTGCTGGTGCTCCATACCTGAAGAGGGGAAAGGAGCCCTTTCAACACTGCATCTAAACACCCATCCATCCATGCATTTAACTGCTTGTCCAATTTAGGGTCGTGGGGGGTCCGGAGCCTGTAGGTGCCAGGTAGGTAACAACCCAGGATATGGCGCAATAACTAATCGCAGGGCACAGACACACCGTTCACACATATGGGTAATTTGGTACTTTATTATAATTCTAAAAGAGCTGTTCTGAGTTAAAAAATTCATTGCCAAACAGTCTCATTGGGTGCTTTTTAATAAGTGACACCTTTGCAATAACATTAAACAACCAAACATTTGTGTTTAGTCTCTCTATGGGAGCCAATGAATAGAATTGCAATTAAAAACAAAATGGCAAGAACAGAAATGAATGAGTCAGTCAAAAAAATCATGACACTTAATAAAAAGAAAATATCCATGCGGAAAATATATGCAGATAGATTAAACTTCGCTTGTTAATGACTTGTTGTTATGAAACCAATACACTTGCAACATTTTTACAGAATTAAGCAAGCGTCCCAAAGACCAAAGACTTTCTGTGAGTAGTGTTTATTACAGGCTCAGGCCATATTGAAAATAAAATACCATGTCACAAATCGACCAAAAAAAATACACGATTTGTCCCATATTTCCACACACATGGCATTTTTCACCCTGGTAAATGTCATCGTCGGGACCATCCCCCCCCCCTTCACCCCTGGCACCCCCCGGTCCAAAGTTTTTATACCATGTGACGCACGAAAACTAAAAGCTGTGAAATCCTAATAAGGAGGATGCTGCCAATTATAAAACTCAAAGCAGCACATTCCACCTTATTTTATTATAGTCAGAATACTACAGTATTATGTACAGAAATCCGATCAATAATCTATGTAGAGGGTTTAGAATTTTTTTTTTGTGATTATATTCAGTACCCGGGGAGCAGTGCCTTGCCCAGCGTACCTCAGTGGTGCCTTGTTGGTGGGGGAATCAAACCTGCAAACTTTCAATTACAAGTGCGCTTCCCTAACCATCAAACCACCACAGTCCATAATAAGCCGCCTATGTATCGCCTGCCGTACCGTACAGACCATGTGCTGAGTAGTAGGTCACTCCTAGGAAACAGGCTGGTCTGGCTCTTTTTAACTTTAACAAACACTTCTAATCCATCTGATGTTTGTGTTTATACGGTTTATACTTGACTTTTTATAGCTTTATATGTCTCATAGTTGACACCCTGCTCTGGGTTTCTGGTTGGAAAAACATGAATCCTCATTCAGTCGCATTCTTGCAGTAGCAGTAAACCTCCAGAACAAGCTTCATTAAAAGCAGCCGGTGTTTCATGTGGTTTGGACGTCGCATTGGTGATGTGCTCGTTTCTTCGGACGCAGGTACCTGCACAGACGAACTCGCGCGGCCCTGAAGTTCTGCGACAGACGAGCTGTGTGTGAACTTTCCATAGCACCACCACGCCCTCGTGTCTGGAAGCCAGGAATTCCAGCAGCCCCTTCGAGGGGAAACCAGGGTACCCCAATCGTCTTATTATTGCATTTGAGAATGTTTTTGGAAAGGGGGACTGTGGGGTAGGAGATTCCCGCATGGGCCATTTTCCCACAGATGTGCCGCGGGAGAATCCTAACTACTCAAAAAGGCCCTGAAGAGTGGACAGGAGGAGACTGATGTGTGCATGGTCTAAATGCTGTTCGGCATCCTGCATGCTCCGGAGTGTCCAATTGGCTCAAAGGAGTTGCCATGGAAACATGCCGAGATGGTGTGGAGTTTGGGGGGTGTCAGGAACCTGCACAAAGGAGTCTCACCATCACTAACCTGGGACAGTATCCAACATCAACTATGGCTCAAGAATGACACCAACTGGTATAGCTATAAAATAACCGAACGAGCTGCCCTCGCTGGTGTTTTTGGGGGAATTGCTTAACACAAAGAAGAACTCAGAACTACAATCGCCCCCAGGTAAAGTTTAGGAATCAGCAGAATGAGCTCAGTCTGACACCTCTACACACTGGCAGAGCTCAGTAGACTCCATACTTCATCAGGTTTGCACAAACGCTTGCCATTTCTGTGGGATTCCAGGTGATTCCATGCGCCGTTTACTCACAGATTACAGAAACAGCAGGAGATAAACACTCGCACATCGAACAGGTAAACTAAACGAAGTGAGAAAATTACAAAATTATCTTTACAAAAGATACATTTTATTATGATTTTAGGAACAGAGAAAAATATGGAGAAATAGTTTAGGTAATATGAAGGAAAGTCAGTACCGTTTCAGGTTTTATGTGGCAGAGTTCCTAGGGAGAAGCTGGGAATCCACACGACTCACCTTGATGGTGCGGTCCCCGGAGGCTGAGACGATGTACTTGTCGTCGAAATCTACGACGTTGACGGCGGCTCGGTGGCCCACCAGCACGCGACGCAGACTGATGTCGGTGGGCGAGGCCATGTCCCACACGGCGATGGAGCGGTCCTTGGAGCAGGTCACCATTAGGCCGTTGCAGAAGCGCAAGTGCAGTACGGCCTCGTTGTGGTGAATCAGCGTGTTGAGCACCTCCCCCGTACTGACGTCCCACACCCTGGGGGAAGAGCTGGCCGCTGAGTAGCAGCCCCCGGCACCAAAGCTTTCGAGCATCCCCAGTAAACCCTCCTCACCTGACTGTGGAGTCGGACGAGCCGGTGACGATGACCCTCTCGTCATACTGCAGGCACAACACGGAGCCCGTGTGACCTGTCAGAACCTTCAGGCACTCCAGAGTCTGCTTGTCCCAAATCTGAGACATGAGGGGGACGGAGTGAAGCGTACATCGACCTCGTTCTCCTTCTCAAACTGACACCCTCATGCACACACACCTTGATGGAATTATCCCGAAGGCCGCTGATAATCTTGTCATCGTCATACTGCAGACAGTACACGCCCTTGCTGTTCTCTGAGCGACACTGAATCCTCTGCAGGTTGTGTCTTCCACAACGCCAATTCGCCTCGATGGTCTATGCAAAGAGGCAGCGGTGAGACGGAGGACCAAGTGGAAGAATGGATCACTTAGCCCTTTCTACATCGAATTTATGGACTTACTTCAATGTCTTGGATGATTTTGGGGTAAAGCGAATGATAGTAGCTGTTTGGAGGAACTTCTGCAGTACGATTCTTGAACAGATACTTCTCCCTACAGGAACAAGAGATAAATGATGCAGATCACAGCCTAGAATGGTTCCTGCTCTGATGCGAGGATCTCACTCGCTGCCTCGACCATGCAAGGTGACCCGCGGGCCAGTAGGACTCACCAGTGGTGCCTCTCGGACAGGCCCTTCCACAGCGCGTCTGTGCGAACCATGCGCTCGATGAGCTTCTTCCACAGCATGCCTTCGGAGATGACGCGCTGCCACTCCTTACACACCAGCTCGGCTGCGCACAGCGAGCGCGCATCCAGGAACGACAAGATGTTTTCCGCTATGTGGTCCAGACCCTGAGCTGCAAAGCAAAGATACCAGCGGCGTCACGTGTCTGCGACTGCGTGACAGTGTGTGTGAGGACGCTGGTGAGGTTGAGCTTACCCGGCAGCGCAGTGATGAAGTCCCTCTGCAACATAGGTTTGAGGTAGGAGTTGATATGGCCGTGCTGGTAGTGACACATACGGGAAATCAAGTGCTCAACAAATTCCACCTGGTCAGCCTCTGACCATTGGTCAAACAGCTGGATGCACCGGTCCTTCTCCTTCTCATAGTTTCCCTCTGAGGGCCTCTTCCTGGAGCCCATCACTGGTCCGTTAATAATCTGTGCAGTAGGAACAGTGATTACACTGCATGTTATGCACCCTATTTGCCACTAGGGGGAGCTCACATGCAACAAACCAAACCCCGATCGGCTACTAGATACAACCCGATTACCTACCTTTAACATTGTGGTCTTTGGGGAAAGGTCATCATTCTGCGACTCCATGTTCTGCAAGAGAGAACAACAGTACGGTGACTGAGCAGTTTGAACACAAAGGCAAATATGGTGACACTTTCAGGTGTAGGACATTGACCCGTACTATGACTGTTCTCCACACAACATTATCGCAGCAAAGCCAGTCAGAGAAAGCAGATGCCTGCAGCAGGAGCAGGGTCAGGTGGGGCAAATAGTCACACGTCACAGGACATGGGCAGCAAAAACTCTTCTGGAGCCTGAAGCCCAGGGAAAGGCCACACCCCCACTGAACCCAAAGTCTCAGGGATGGGCTACGCTCCTCCATGATCTCAACGGCCCGGGGATAGGCCACACCCTCCAATTATCCCACTGGCCTGGAAATGGTCCACACCATCATGCACATGGAGCAAAGGACCTCCTCATCAGGACCATATAAGCTCCCAATAGAGACAGTGACAGAAGCAGCTAACAGACACATCTAGAGCCTACAAGATGTAAGTGCACCATGTCAATCTGTGTAATGTCACTACAGACACTGAAGACCCCCCCCCACACACACACACACACACACACACACACACACACACACACACACACACACACACACACACACACACACACACACACACACACACACACACATTTTCAACCATCGGCATGCCAACAGTCTCTCACGCATCCAGCCGCTGCTCAGACAGGGCATATGAGGGCCGGGAGGTCAGGAAGGAGGACATGAGGGGGCGGACAGCACAGCACAGAGGGGGAGAAATGAAGAGAGGCACCTGACTGCGGCCCAGGACACTGGGCATGCTCTGTAGACACTTGAGTGCACACAGGCTCCCAGCCACCAAGGAGCAGCCTAGCCTGAGAGAGCGAGGCATAGAGCACTGTGGACAAGAGAGAAGGAAGGAAGGAAGGAAGGAAAGAAGGACAGAGGAATGAATAGAGGGGAAAGGGGGAAAACAGGCATTAGAAAGCCAGTCTCTCTCACACACACACACACACACACACACACACACACACATACACACACACACAAACAAAGGGATTTACACCAGAGAGAGAGACAAAGACAATCCAGCATAAGAATAAGCACTCTAGATGTACCATACCTCCAACCCAACACCCTCTAAATGGTAGCCAGTCCCCGCCAACGCCACACCCCCTAAACGGTAACCGCCCACCGCCAAATCACCTAAACGGTAACCGCCCACCACCAAATCACCTAAACGGTAACCGCCCACCACCAAATCACCTAAACGGTAACCGCCCACCACCAACGCCACACCCCCAAAACGGTAACCGCCCACCGCCAAATCACCTAAACGGTAACCTCCCACCACCAACGCCGCATCCCCTAAACGGTAACCGCCCACCGCCAAAACACCTAAACGGTAACCGCCCACTGCCAAATCACCTAAACGGTAACCGCCCACTGCCAAATCACCTAAACGGTAACCGACTATCGCCAACGTCGCATCCCCTAAACGGTAGCCGGGCCCCGCCAACGCCGCATCCCCTAAACGGTAACCGCCAACGCCGCATCCCCTAAACGGTAACCAGCCACGCCGCATCCCCTAAACGGTAACCAGCCACGCCGCATCCCCTAAACGGTAACCAGCCACGCCGCATCCCCTAAACGGTAACCGCCAACGCCGCATCCCCTAAACGGTAACCACCCACCGCCAACGTCGCATCCCGTAAACGGTAACCGGCCCCCGCCAACGCCGCATCCCCTAAACGGTAACCGCCCACCGCCAAATCACCTAAACGGTAACCGCCCACCACCAAATCACCTAAACGGTAACCGCCCACCACCAACGCCACACCCCCAAAACGGTAACCGCCCACCGCCAAATCACCTAAACGGTAACCTCCCACCACCAACGCCGCATCCCCTAAACGGTAACCGCCCACCGCCAAAACACCTAAACGGTAACCGCCCACTGCCAAATCACCTAAACGGTAACCGCCCACTGCCAAATCACCTAAACGGTAACCGCCCACTGCCAAATCACCTAAACGGTAACCGACTATCGCCAACGTCGCATCCCCTAAACGGTAGCCGGGCCCCGCCAACGCCGCATCCCCTAAACGGTAACCGCCAACGCCGCATCCCCTAAACGGTAACCAGCCACGCCGCATCCCCTAAACGGTAACCAGCCACGCCGCATCCCCTAAACGGTAACCAGCCACGCCGCATCCCCTAAACGGTAACCGCCAACGCCGCATCCCCTAAACGGTAACCACCCACCGCCAACGTCGCATCCCGTAAACGGTAACCGGCCCCCGCCAACGCCGCATCCCCTAAACAGTAACCGCCCACGTCGCATCCCGTAAACGGTAACCGGCCCCCGCCAACGCCGCATACCCTAAACGGTAACCGCCCACGTCGCATCCCGTAAACGGTAACCGGCCCCCGCCAACGCCGCATACCCTAAACGGTAACCGGCCCACTGCCAACGCCGCATACCCTAAACGGTAACCGCCCACGTTGCATCCCGTAAACGGTAACCGGCCCCCGCCAACGCCGCATACCCTAAACGGTAACCGGCCCACTGCCAACGCCGCATACCCTAAATGGTAACCGCCAATGCCACATCCCCTAAATGATAACCGCCCACTGCCAACGTCGCATACCCTAAACGGTAACCGGCAATGCCACATCCCCTAAATGATAACCGCCCACTGCCAACGCCGCATACCCTAAACGGTAACCGGCAACGCCGCATCCCCTAAATGATAACCGCCCACTGCCAACGTCGCATACCCTAAACGGTAACCGGCAATGCCACATCCCCTAAATGATAACCGCCCACTGCCAACGCCGCATACCCTAAACAGTAACCGTCCCCCACCAACGCCGCACCCCCTAAACGGGAACCGGCCCCCGCCAACGCCGCACCCCCTAAACGGTAACCGCCCACCGCTAACGTCGCATCCCGTAAACGGTAACCGCCCACGTTGCATCCCGTAAACGGTAACCGGCCCCCGCCAACGCCGCATACCCTAAACGGTAACCGGCCCACTGCCAACGCCGCATACCCTAAACGGTAACCGCCAATGCCACATCCCCTAAATGATAACCGCCCACTGCCAACGCCGCATACCCTAAACGGTAACCGGCAACGCCGCATCCCCTAAATGATAACCGCCCACTGCCAACGCCGCATACCCTAAACGGTAACCGCCAATGCCGCATCCCCTAAATGATAACCGCCCACTGCCAACGCCGCATACCCTAAACAGTAACCGTCCCCCACCAACGCCGCACCCCCTAAACGGGAACCGGCCCCCGCCAACGCCGCACCCCCTAAACGGTAACCGCCCACCGCTAACGTCGCATCCCGTAAACGGTAACCGGCCCCCGCCAACGCCGCACCCCCTAAACGGTAACCGCCCACCACCAACGTCGCATCCCCGAAACGGTACCCGGCCCCCGCCAACGCCACATCCCCTAAACGGTAGCCAGCCCACCGCCAAACTCCATATGCCCTGAACTTAGCAACACACGTAGGCAGAGACAAACCTTCATAATGATTCATAAGCAAAAGACACCTTCTCTTCCGTGAGGCCATTTCTTCCTTAAACTGCTCCCTGACCACATGCAGCTGCTGGAGGAGGGACTGTAAGGCTCTGTATAAGGTTACATATGAGGTCTATACAAGCTTGACTTTATTTTAAGGGACTTCTCACTACATATCACTGCCATGTCCCCGTGCAGTAAAGATCACTTACTTATTACAGTTTACAAAAACACCGGACAGATTGGTAAAAGGTCATAGAACAAATATTTTTCTGGGGGACTGAGGGGAAAAAATGGGTCGAGAAGCAACTATGACAATCTGCTACAATCTCTGCCCCTGCTTCATATACTCATTCTATAGCCTCGGAGATCTTGCACATGAACAGTGCGAATTACAATGCTGATACTGTGGCAGATGCATTGAGGATGCTGTGTGATCTGTACCAGACACAGTGGATGACGCGGGAAGTGAGGTGGAGTGCGTGACACCACAGCGACGGGGTACGCGCCAAGACAGACGCAGACATACATCAGATCTAAAAATGGTAAAATGGGCAACAACTGTAAGTGATATTTTTGGTTATAAGGACTGTGTATGGAAGCTGATGGTGAAATTCCTCAAGAAAGGAGGGTTTTTCCCCCATCAGCTGGGTAATCACTGCAGTTCAAATGCAAGCTTTACATTCCTACAAATCTCCTGGTTTGTTACTGAAGGCGAGTCCTTGAAATAAGAGGATCAAGTGCAACACCCAGGTGGGGACCCTCAAAATCACCACTTTCGGGCAATTAAAAATTAAAAGTGAAGTGTTGTAGTCAACGGGGGGGGGCAACATTCACCCCCCCCTAAAAACAAATGGGACCCCCAGATGCACTGTTCATTCTCATTATTTCTTAGTGATGTTGATCATTAAATGCACATATGCACGTGATACAAATATAATTTTGGTAATTCACAGAATTGCATGAATACACACAAATCATACCCATATAAATTGTGCATTTTTTGTACATTTAATAGAAAGACGCTCGTGCCAGGCTTAATTTTTCCTCTTCAGATGCGCCCGTCCTCTGAAAATAACCAGGAGCCACCACTGTGGACAAGAGTATTTCTGTGTGTGTGGTGTGAGTAGGGGTGGCTTTAAAAAAAAAAAAACATTTCTATCATAAGAGGCAGATTTTCAACTTTTGAAAAAGCCAGCACATGGAACTCGGGTGTCAAACCCGGGCTCCCAGCTAACAGCCAAGAGCAGACATATGCAGGTGGCCCAGACTAAAACTTTTGCTCTCGATATATACAGTGTCCTCCATAATGTTTGGGACAAAGAGACATTTTTCATTGATTTACCCCTCTGCATCACAGTTCAAAATTCAAACAATTCAGACGTGATTAAAGTGCACATTCCAGACTTTTAAATTATTTGCATACATTTCGGTTTCACCATGTAGAAATTGTGACACTTTTTATCCGTAGTCCTCCCTCATATCAGGGCGCCATAACATTTAGAACAGAGCAACGGTAGGTATATTAAAGCAGTCATGTTTAATACTTTGTTTCATATCCCTTGCATGCAAAGACTGGCTTGGCCATTCAAGAACATTTCCTTTTTTTGCTTTGAAAAACTCCTGTCTTTCCTTAGCAGTAGGTTTGGGATCATTATCTTGTTGCAGGAAGGAGCATCTTCCAATGAGTTTGAAAGCATTTAGTGGAACTTAAGCAGATAAGATGTGTCTATACAGCTCAGAATTCATCGTGTGACAGCTGTCAGCTTACATCATCACTGAAGGTAAGTCCCAGTACCTGTGGCAGCTATACACCCCCAAGCCATAACCCCCTACCACCACATTTAACAGATGAGCTGCTATGCTTTGGGACTTGGGAAGTTCCTTTTCATCTCCACACTTTCCTCTTGCCATCACTCTGATGCTGGTTAATCTTGGTCTCATCTGTCCATAAGAGCTTTTTCCAGAATTCTGCAGGCTCTTTTGAGTACTTTTTCGCAAACTGTAATCTGGCCGTCCTGTTTTTGCAGTTAACTAGTGGTTTGCATCTTGCAGTGTAGCCTCTATTTCCGTTCATGAAGTCTTCTGTGCATAGTGATCCCTGACAAAGACACACCGGCCTCCTGCTTCTCGTCTGCTGGACAGGCGTCTGGGGATTTTTCTCTTTCTCGTAGTGAGGATTCTTCTGCCATCAGCATTGGAGGTCTTCCTAGGCCCACCAGTCCCTTTGCGATTACTGAGCTCATCAGTTCTTTTTTCTTAATGATATTCCAGACAGTTGATTTTGTAATCCTAAGATTTGACTGATGTCTCTAATGGTTTCATTCTTGTTTTTCAGCCTCATAACAGCGTCTTTGACTTTCATTGGTGCAGCTCTTCTCCTCATGTTGAAGAACGGCCACTACAGACTCCAAATGGTACAAACAAGCCTAGGTATCTTATCCCTGCACTAATGAATCAATGAAACACACCTGAGTAAATCACAGACACTTATGAAGCCACATATCCCAAACATTATGGTGCCCTGAACTGAGGGGGATTATGGATAAGAAAAGTGTTGCAATTTCTACATGGTGAAACTGAAATGTATGCAAATAACTTAAGGTCTGGAATGTGCAATTTAATCACGTCTGAATGTTTGATTTGAAATTTTAAACTGTGGAGCAGAGGTGGAAATCAAGCAAAAACGTGTCTTTGCCCCAAACATTATGGAGGACACTGTATTTACACAGGAAATCTGACAATGGTGCAAAACCTGCGGAAAAACCATCCAGGCAGCTTGTAGCTATGCAGCACAGGACACAGATTAGCATGAATATATAACACCAGCATAAACAGGTGTGCAGAAATATGGTCAATAATGCCAAGCACAGAGGCCACCATTCCAGACTCAAGGGGCGGCGTAAACCATGACTCAATCACTTACTATAATTGTCTGATAATAGGTGGTCTTATGTGGGCGGAAAGGACTGAATGTTCAAACCTTCTAAGAGGTAAATGTGGCCGAGGCAGAGGAAAGAAACATATCTAACAGGAAGACTCGATTGTTAAAACATGTCAAGGTGATATTATGGGGAAAAGGATGCTGATAGCTTAAGGTGTTTTTAAAAGTAGGAACCCACAGCCAATTCTCTCCGGGCCTGATTTCGATGAGTCAACGCAGAATGACTTCAGAGTCTGTTCTGAATACAGCTAATAACTTACAATTACAGATACAATGCATTATTAAAGAAAGAAGATCCATCCTTCCGCCTTCGATTCCGTTCATCCAGTACAGGGTCACGGTATGCTAGTCCATCTCAGGCCACAGGATGACCTACACATAATCACACACTTAACGATTACAACATGACTGCACAGCCTGTCGAGAGGGGAGATGGGTTTATTTTACTGCATGTATTTAGGACTGCGAGAGGAACATGCAAATCCCACGGACACGGACGGGGCTGGGGCCGTATTCAAAGCCCAATCTCGAAAGCACCACGGAGGCCACGGAGAAATGCAACGAACCACTCACCAACAAAACAGTTAGCTTGCTATATTTACGTTTGTTTCATATCAAACTGTTAGCTTTTCTACAAAAAAAGTTAAATATTCCGGGAAAATCAGCAGCATAGCCACCAAAGCAATCGATAGGTGAAGCACGAACATGGTGATTCATCTTTCAAAATCACAGCAAAAGCATAAATAGCACAATAACGATAATACTGGATGTATTTGAAAAATATTTTAGAGGGCAGTCCCCCCCCGATATGTAGGAGCTGGCTACCTTTGAAGACGACTAATACTGAGCCACAGCCCCAGCAAACGCACTCGACATACAGATGTATAAAATCACGTCAGTGTGCGGTGGTCAGAGCGAGACGATGTATTATATTCTTATTTTATATTTCATATATGTGTAATCACACAGATATCCCTTCTGGTCGTACATTTTGTGCGGAACAGGGTGAACTGGGAAGAGACCGGATGGCCGGTAATTATTCGGCTCCGTTTCGGGGGCGTGTGGGGGGCGCTCCCGGACGCCCGAGCACTCGCCGGCCTCGCCGACTAGCGCAGCGGCGCCGCAGTATACATTAACCCGGAACCGGAGTAGCCGTGCTTCGCATTTAGACGACACCCAAAAGGGGAACCAGGAATTGGGTATCGGGAACCGGTCGATGCGACCAGGCAGACCCGACCTACGCCTTCACAGAAAGAACAGACGCCGTATAACAGGGGTCGATTCGAACGTCCCTGCTGTTGCTGTTTATCATTACGTTCCTTTAGACATTTACCTCCAGTGATACGGGACAGTTTCATCACAACTTACCATCAGCTCCAAGGTTTTGTCCTCCATCTCTGGCTCCATATTGACGTTTCCCCGAAACCCGAAGCGAAAATGGAAACCCAGCCCTTCGTCGCGCATTTGGAAGGGGCGGAGCAGGGAGTGGAACGGCGCGTTTGATTGGTCTATAACTGACAGAAGGCGTTATCAGTAAGGCGGTTCTCTTGCTTGATTGGTTATCCTGCTGCTATGGCGAGGACAGCGGCGAGTCCCGGCGTCTAATTGTCCGACTGAAGCTGCTTCCCTGAGACCGCTGGTCTAGTTGTCACGTCTTCAGCGTTTGGCTCATGAACCCCTGTAGACAAACCAGCCGCAGGAGCGCTTCGACTCATGAAATATCAAGATAATGCATGAGCGAAGAAATGCATATATTTCAGCATATTTTGATATTTATGCTTCCTAAGGGTTGAACCGTGTAGCTGCCAGAACGGAGAAACTGAAGACTAAGGTAATTAACCCTCTAATGATGGTTTTGGACTTGTCACTGGCATATTAATGCCATCTTATGCTTCAGCACATGGTCTCAAGCCCTCAAATCAATAATCACACTCCTGCAGGATTAAATTTTAATCTTGACCACTATATCCTGGTTTAACCAGCAATTGGCCCACATTAGGTTTCCATTGCAATGTGATTCTGGCAAACTCATTCATCCATTCATTTTCCATACCTGCTTATGCTATACAAAGTCAAGGGGAGGTTAGAGCCATCGCAGAAGTAGCAGGCACAAGGTAGGGAATAACCCAGGACAGGGCACCGACCCATCCCAGGGGACACACACCACTAACACCTACAGATAATCAAGCAAGTCCAATTCATTTTGGAATGGAGGAGGAACTGGAGACCCTGAAGGAAACTCCACAGGGAGATCAAGCAAACTATACACACACAGAGAGACTTGAGTCACACTCTCCAGAGAGCAACTGTGCTACCCTCCAGGAAAACATGACGAAAATATTGCTCCAAAACTTACCAAGAAACACTGTTCCTCTCAAAGCCAGTAACTTTAAAGCTATCGGTTTAACAATTCAAAACCTCTGCCTATCGCCTTCTATCAATAATGTCACATAAGGCTTGTATGAAACAGAATCAAGATGGTTCAGAGATACGGCTGCATACCTACTGAACTACGAAGTTCTGTTTATGGACATACATCATTCACGCAAGACCACACCGACAACAAGCATGCAGAAGAAATCATAAATGAACTCAACCATTTTGCAAACAATGAGAACATTTAATAAGTGTGGCCTGTTAAGATTTATACAAAATAGTGACAACTGAAAAAGAAAAGCAACAGATATTGCAGGGGGACAAAAGAAATATGAGGATGTAGACAGAGGACTTGCACTGCAGTTCGATACCACCATTACACTCTAAAGACCATTAAGGAGATGGTCTCCATTTTGGAGACCAAATCTAAACCATACCACACATCCTGGCTAACCCAAGGGATGTTTTCAGATGTTTGCCTCACTGGCCACCCTGCTGAAAACATTCTTAAACAGGAGCCAGGGCAAATCAACTAGTGAAAGGACAACCAGTTGTTGGGGGAGGGGGTAATGGCGAATTTCTACACCCTCGTCACTAGTACGATTAAAGTTGAGCTAACATTACCCAGTGGGCACTGTGGACCAATCATCTCACAGCACAAAATTGGTTAAACCTCTACTTTTCCTCTACCCCTGACGATAGAAACCCATGGATTATAAATCACTCCATATGAAGCTTAAGACAAACCAAATGTTTAAAAAGTGTATAAGTAAGTTCTGCCCAGTTCTTATTCCAACCACATGGTAAGCCAGGACTGTGGGATGCCCTTCGTGCATGTATGCTGATCAGCCCACACTATGTTCCTTTATAAAGCAACAGACACACCGGATGGTCGGGTTACTGGACCTGCCATACCCTGTCCCATTTGTGTTCTATTCTGCTTCCTTGGGCTTAGAGCTTCCTGAGCAGAGTGGTTGAACAGGCCAAAACATCACACCTGCATTGTATCATGATCCTGACATGTATGAGAACGTGTAGAAAATGGTCAATATGGGATGTTTCACATTATCTTAAGCTGGGTGAACAACTGTGGAACAGTTGACCACCACCCCCTCCCCCCTTCAATGTAATTGCATCAATAATAAAAATCACCCACACTGCCACCGTACTTAAAGTACAGGGCTACACGAATTAGTAAACGTTCCACTGCTTACATCGTAAGTCAGATACCCAAGCTGAAGACCCAAACTACCATCTCAAACCAAGTGAGATTCAATCAGATCCCATAAAACTGCCCACATCACTGATTCATTGACTATAGCCCTTGCTCCCCCCAGGCATGTAGTCATCCATGGATACATCTATATATTGCACAGTGAGTTACTGCAGTCTGATTACCAAAATACCGTTTATCATAAGCCATACATGACCGGGTGGGGAATGGAACTTAAATAATGTAAAGCAGGAGTACGACCACTAAACCAGTAACCTGAGCAGGACACTCAAGCCTCCACCCAATCCAGGGTGCATCTCTCAACCATAATGAGAACATCCGCACGAGAAGAACCGACCATGGCGACAGGTCGGTGGCCGGCCTGCACTCCGCTCACACCCACCCTGTTACTCAGACTGCAGGACCATGGAGAGGATAAACCAAGCAGCGGTACAACAGGAGAGAGGATGAAATGGGAAGCTGGACCAGAGCGTGGACTAGTTTTGTTAAGCAGTTCAAATTTAATACATTGCCTGCTTTCTACAGGAACCCAAGTTAAAAAATAAAATACAGCAGATGCCAGTTTAAAAAAGCAGGGTAAATGGAGGATAATTTATATAAGAGTCCAAAGCACTGTAGGCGGAGCAGGGCAGAGTGTAGGAGGTGTGGCCTGTCACTGCTAAGTCGATGCATAAATTTACAGTGTGGAGAGAAGATCTAGGCAAGTTATATCCAACCAGAAGATGGGATCACTCCATTCTAAGGCAGGGATACACATGTATGCTTTCCCATATTTGGAATTCTCATTGTCACTCCCTCCTGTGATTTTCCTCACTTATTCTCAGGGGAAGATGGGAGCGCAAGCCCCTCCCCTCACAGCCAGTCTTGACTACCTAGTAGTCATCCAAATCAAAGAACTCGTCATCATCTCCCTGGTACTCCATGCCCTGGAAATCCACCCTGTATCGCAAGATACCTGCAGGGAACAAAGAGAGAGGCAGGTAATCAATCTAGACTGCGGAGGGGGGGCAGGGCATAGGGTTGGATGTTTTGATTGGAAAGGGCTCTGAAGGCATCACCAGCAGCCATTGGTGATACTCACCACCGATGCCGCCAAAGCCTTTAACGAACTGTGACCCCTCCTGGCTCTTGTCTGTGACAATCTCCAGCGTGGCACCAAACTTCTTATAGTTGTTGGCAAACCACTCTAGCAGTGGCATGCTCTCGATCAGCTCATGCTCCTGGCCTGTCTGCAAACACAGGAACTTAAGTAGCGGCATTCGGATGCCCACGGATTTCACACTTAAGCACAGGCAAGCAGACTGCTTGGGGGCGATCACACCCTAGGGCGAGCAGGGCTGTTGTACCCATAAGCACCTTTGGTTCAGGTGCAGACCTGACCATGCCAAAGCACTCATAACAATCGATGTGGAGACTGCAGACATGCTCACCTCTTTGTCTGTAAAGTGAGACTTGTCTTTCTCCTGCTCCGGCGTCAAATACAGGGTCTTTTCATCTGAGACAAACAGGAAATGTGGTGTCATATGGGGACCAGAGGACAGTCACATCAATCACATTTACTGTTCTTTTCATCAAATCAGGAGCTGTTAATTGTCTACCATTTTAAATACACCTATACCACAGGCATTTGGGATTCCATCTAAACATGCCATGGTAGATGTCACCTGACTACAGACACTATCACTCACGTATTTTGTTCCATTGTGAATTAATGCTTGTGAACATAATGGTGTAATGTTTGTACTTATCCGTTTGAAGTTATAAAACACAGTATTTGAAGGTTAGAGATACTTTGTGGGAGATTAATTCAATTATAGTGGAAGGGATGGCTGAGTTTCTCTCTTATGGGAAAATGTTTCTTGTAAATACCACCTGTAAAAAAATCCATAATGTATATATTCCGATTTGCATGCTGCTTTATTGCACTTTACTGTCTATTGCACTTGCATGCTATACTGCAAGTCAATGTACCTGTACAATGACGAAGTTCAATGTAATCATCGAAATACCATAAAAAAAAATCTCGAATGGTGAATACCAATATTGTTGGAAACATATATAGTATAGAATAGTATAGTATATAGTATATACACGTATAGCCTCTGGACCAAAGGACATCTGCATGTGACCAGATAAGTAAAGCACAAATATCACAGGTGTGTTTTTAGGCACACATGAGGGTGCTTGTACCATTCTCAGGCGTGCTTCCTTCAGTGCCATGGCAACGCAAGACATAGCGCATGGTGTCCAGGTTCTCGTAGACTATGAGGATTTCCACTGCACCCATTTCCAGAGCTTTGAGCGTGTCCTCCACACCAAAGCAGTACTTTCCCGTGTCCTGACTGATCTCATCAAAGTAACGCCCTGCAGGGTCAGAGGAGGAGTCCAGAACGGGTTAGCTTTCTGAATTCAGATACCAGTATTACAACTGAACTATAGGTGGGGGGGATTCAAGCCCACCAACTTAAGGAGAGAAGAGTGGTGTAGGCCAGCACACATGCATACCTATGAGCTTCTTCTCTTGGATGAACTTTACATTAGACAATACTTCAGCTGACAGCTCGATGGCTTGGTTGAAACCATTTTCTCCACCGTATGAGATGTCTACCAACTTTAGGACCTTTGCTTGTAACCTCTGGAAGACATGACCAGAAAACGAGGCCTAGTTTGAGACCTGTTCAGATCAGCCCATAAGCAAATGTTCAACTGTCTAACTCCAACCATCTATATCGCACTTACCGGGTCAAACATGTCCGACTGACTGAGCTCAGTCTTGAAGTCAGCAGAGCCAGCTAGCACCATACCGGCCACGTTGACCTTGTCGTTGGACACGAAGAGCTGAACTGCCGTTTCGGCCACCTTGCGCACATAGTTGTGCCTTTTCTCCATCCTCAAACGTGCAAACCGCAGAGCTGACTGGCCTCCTCGTCCTGAAAAAGGGATCGCGATCAACATTCAAGCATCTGCTCAGGACAGAAAGGATATGGAAGTTCAGGACACCGAAAAAAAGCAGGAAAGCAGTTTAAATGAAAAAAAAGAACACTGCAGCTCCCTAAGTAAAGATCCACTCCTTCTGAACTCCAAAGCACATCACAGAACCAAGGTTAAGAGGAGAATAAAAGGACCCAGCACATGATGGGGATACAGACGGGGCAGGGACACAGTCATTTTCAAAGACGTGAGGTGGAGTTACCATGCTTTTTGGGCAGGTCCACTGTGAATTTATGCAGGACTTCTCTGGTGTTGCCTTGCAGAGTGCCAAACAGGGCACCACTACCATCAATGACAATAAAGCCAAACTTGCTATCATCTGAGAGAAGTGCTGTTAGAGCCTGGGGAACAAGGGCAGAGAAACACAGGCACCGATGTAACACATGCTACTGCCGAATTATTCAGGACTTCACGATGCATTGTGATGCAATGGTCTATATGACTTAATTCTAGAATCCTGACCAGGGCCCAATTCTTTTACAAGTTTCACAAACAGGAACACTCTAAACAGATAAGACAATACCATTATGCTTCCCATAAAGTCCACAAGGCATGGAGAGATGCCCTACCTCTGTGTGAAACTTGTTGTCACAGAGATACAGGGATGTGTTGATGGGTTTGAAAGGTTCAAAGTCAATGTTCACTTTTTTCTCTTTGCCTTCCTCAGTTACTATAGTGCCACAATACACCACTAGCCCATTTGGGGGCACTGCAAGGAGACAGATACCCAATCAGTTCACAGCAAACACAAAACATAAAATGATACATGTTGATAACAGGTTCACCCTGGGGGCTGTGATCATTGTTTAATAGCAACATTCAGAGGCCGGACTGACATTTGAAAACACTGGCATGACAAGGCAGGGGTACAGACCAGGCCAGCACAGGACACACACACAAGGGCAAAAAAAGAGCCCAAACTGGTTCAGCTCATTATGTCAGTCAAGGATCTGCAACATACAATTTCCCAAGGCTACAGGCGTTAGTCTGTGTTCTCCTGCCCGGTATGAACAAGCACATGAATGCAAACCCACCTTTATTGTAAAGCTTCAACCTCTGTTGTACAGAAGTAATGGCACCCAGCACAGACAGCCGGTTGACTCTGCTCTTGATGTTAGAGGCTGTACCAAACTCATCCGCCAGCATCTTAGCCACACGAGAAATCTGGTCTTTGGGTGGAATAATCAGGGAGATCATACTAGTGCCATTCCTGTTAAGACATGTAAAAGCTGCGTCACACAAAGAGGCAGTTTTAGACCAATATACACTTCCACTAAGGCACTGGAATGACAGAGGGGTGTTTTGTCAATCTAGGTAAGTGGGAAGAGGCTAGAAGTTTAGCGATTAAAAAAAGCCGTGTGTATCTTACACTGCGAGTTTTAAATACTTCACATTTTCAGAACGTAAAATTTCACTCTGACTTCAGATGACAAACATTTATGCATGATTACAAACCGACTTCTCTCCTTCATTGTATACAATAAACACTAAGTCTACTAGGTGACCTACAGGAAGAGGAATAACAGGTTCAGATAAGTCATGGGGGCACATACTCAACAACCTCACTACCGGCCAGGGAAAAATCATAGAGCACACCATGTAACACTGCTGAACATGACGTGCGTATAACTTGAGTCTAGGAAACACTGCTTCAAATAACCTCCACATCAGACGCTAACGAACCGGACCAATGGAAATGTTCTAACTACAGTTATCTTACAAGAATTATCCCACCCCTTAACCCGAGAACCGGGCGACAGGAGAAGTCCATATTGTTAAGCAATATATTAACGACACGCGTCCCTTTTCGGCCCGTAGCAGCGCGCATGACGGAGCCTTCATTCATTTCCGTCACGCGGACCAACACCCCACCACACCGACACGCATGTGCTCTAGCGGACCACGCCGCTCAAATGATCGCCATACGTCCCCCAAAGCAGCAAGCTTATTGACGTCGGACTAGGTATAAATAACACGATATAGTATACAATTCAAACAATACACGCCGTAAAAGCAACGAAAGCTCTCCACCCTCGACACTCCTATCCCCGAGTCTTTTCCTTCTTCCAACTCTCGGCCTCTCAAGACAGCTACTGCCTTCGATGGTCCAAGACCCACACACCTCCCGAAACCTCAGGGCTTCTTCGGATTAAGCCTAACCCGCCCTTCGACATGGCGATTCTTCCCCCCTTACCCGCGCGCAGCTTCCAAACTTTTGATCAGCTTCTTGATCTTCCAGATCTCCACATTTCTGTCCGCTGCACTTGGGTCGTCCGCCATCTTTCCTATAATCGGTTCAGCGCCTAAAAAGTGTTTCAGAGCCATACAAAAAGAAGTCAACAATAACAAATACAAAAAAATGAGATACCGGCACCCGTGCGTAACCAAATATCTTACAAACAATGACAGAAGCTACCGGCAGAGCTTACCTAAAGCAGTGGAGACAGGAGGCCCCTTCCCCGGCTGGGAGTCTCAGGAAAGTGCGCGGTTGTACAGGCCACAGGTTCCCCCCCAGGCCCTAGAGTCCTCCGCGTTTACCCGGCGCTATTAGCCTCGTGCCCTACCCAGTCCTTTTCCCATATCTTTAAACTTACACTTACGGTGGCTAAATCGCGCGGTTGTAAATGTCAGGCCCATTAAAGCCCGACGAGCGCCGTCAATGAAGGGCAGGTGTGGGCTTTCTCCTCACCTGAGGCTCCGCCGCTCCGCTCCGCCGCTTCGCTTGGTCTCCGCGCCGCGATCGCCGTGTGACGTCACCCTGCCGGTCAATCTGCTGCGCGTGGTCCGCGTGGAGGAGGATCCCAAAAGGTCCGGTAAAGATCATTTCCGGGGTACCAAGGTAACGTAATGGCTTTTGAGAACGATGATTGGCGCATGGCGCTCGAAGAAACGAATCCTGCGGAATTGTGGGGCTTTTAATTGGGGCGTGTAAGAATTAAAGTGGTCATACTTCAGTTACGATTTTACATTAGAAAGAAAAGCAGAATTTGTTACAAAACGTAAAGCCAGTCATTTTCTTTAACTGAAACTAACTGAAGCAAATTGTCTAATAAGATAAACACAATTGTTTGCTTATTGTTTGTAGAATTACAGTTTTAGAACATTTTTGAACGGGATAAAATTGCACTCCATAAACTGTTGCCAACCAAACAAATTCAAAATGTACAGTCGTACACCTTACAGGGGTGTGTGCAACGAAGCAGCATTTCTTGCTTTTTCTTTACACCCCCAAGAATGAAAATCGTTTAATATCAACAGCAGCATGATCATGTCACATACATTTATCGATATTTCCCAAGTGTGTTATTTGGAAAAGGTTGTGAATTGGACATGGAAAACGAAATGGTTGTGCCTTTAAACAGATGTCTATATAATATTTGTATTATATATATATATATATATATATATATATATATATATATATATATGAGCTTTAGAGAAGACTGCAGTGTGAAAACACAGCTTATATTCCAGATTTAAATGTAGCAGCTCAATGGATGTACATTAGCGCCATCTGCTGTACATCAATGTGGTGTCAGTCCAACATGAAAAGCAAGCATTCGTTCATCTTTCAACAGCTTACCCAGTACTGAGTCTTGGGTGAAAGTGTACATATTCAATTCAATCCATTTTTATATAGGACCTGTCACAATAATTACCCCAAAGTGTGTTGTGATACAGTACAACATCATTAAGGGAGAATAATACAAAAACGGAAAACAAAAGACAAAGAAAAGAAAGAAAAAATAATATACATGAACAGATATACATTACCAAACTACTAAAAATGTAAGTAGCATCCCATCCATTGGTTATCTGCCTTGTGTCTTGTGATGCCTACAGTAGGTCCTCCCATGAAAGGAAAAGCGAATACATTTTCCCCCCCTGTATGAAACATGAATAACTACAAAATTGTAGAGAGATTTCTCTTACACCTCAGAGAGTAGGAACATTTATAATATTAGTGTGAATATTACTGTGAATATTAGTGACAGAGAACAGAGAATAAATTTGGAGGGGGTTATGTCAAGCCATCTTGTGGGCCCAGCATCCACAAGGTGACAGGTGGGTGTTGGGTGCAGTGCCGTTTGGGTGTTTGACGTGGGTTGGTACACACAGGGCAGGACCGGCCATCTGACATACCCAGCTTTTCCTGGTGGGTCGATGGGATTGTGGGCAAAATTTATCATGGGTGACCACAAAGTCCAGGGCCCAGTCCAGCCCAGGGTATGCAGTACTGGTGACTTTTGCCTACAGAGTACCAGGAATGTTTCTTGTATACCAGAAGCTCTCATAATCTGCCGGTACTGAATAACAATGAGAATACTGGTGCCTGTTTTCCCTGAACTTCAAGCACTATTACGCAACAAAGAAATAAATAACAAATGAAAATCTGAAAAAAGTAAAACAGTCTGGATATGAAAGCATCTCAACATTTAATGGCAGAATCAGAATCGCTGGGACTGTAATAAACGTTAAGACTGAAAAAAAATATGTTATAAGGCCACATTATCCCATTACTTGATTGTCCCTGCACTACTTGTGACCTTCATTTTTCCCATTAATTCCAAAAATAGTGGTTTAATTTTCTTCAGGTGATTCATTACACAGTCATCAAAGACATCAATATGCCATAACATATAATATATTCAGGAAGGACATGTAGAAAGTCACCAGGTTTAAAGAGGATGTTTTTTCTCAGTCTTCCCAGCAACATTTCCTGTTTAAGTACACAGGCATGGGAATCCCTGCAGTGCTTAAAGGTGACAGATAGTCATTCCTGCAAACAGAATGGTATAAGACTGAAATTTGTGATTGCTAAGTTGGCTGGTTCAAGGGCCTAATGGATGCAAACGTGCCAATAAATAAAAAGGATAGTAAGGGAGCCAGTTTGGGTGGGCTGGGGGGGGGGGGGGGGGCTCCTCTGTAGGCTGACCTGCCCCTGCCCTTAGTTCTTAGCTGCCGGCATCTCCAGAGCTGGTCTTCTACCTACTGCAAACAATACATGCTCATACATTCAAACATGTAAATAAGCTGAACTGAGTAGCCTTCACCTGTTCATCTGCTATGTTCTTTGGTACATGATGAGGATGAAATCTCTGCAAACACTTTAGAGAGCTGGAAATAGCACGTTACTTACAACAACAGCATTAGCCTTTCAGATGGTTGCAGTTTGCGTTTATGAAGTCATGCACAAATATGATATCAAGTATACTTAGTAATACACAAAGTGAAAGTATTTTGATGAATTTAGTTGGTTTAGTTTTTTTTTCCCGTTTTTTTTTTTGCTGTGGTAGGGTGCAGAGGTTAACGCTGCTATTGCACATCTCCAAGACCTGAGTTTGGAGCTCTGCCCTGGCTGTGTGTCTCCCTGTGTTGTTGCAGGATTTCGTCTGTGGTTTCTCGCCCCCCTGGTCCAAAAACACGCTGAGGTGAATCGGAGTTGCCACATTGCCCATAGGTGTGAGTGTGCCCTGCAATGGGTTGGCAGCATATCGTAGCTCATTCCCTGCCTTACACCGGTAACCTCAGGGGTAGGATCCAGACTCCCCTGTGACCCTCAATAGGATGGGCAGTACCAGAAGTACCAGTACCAGGATGGACGCTTTTCATACGTCACAGTGCTAACTGCGAACTCTTATGAAAAGGCCATGGCTCAGTGATCCGGACATTATAAAGTAAGTGTGAAGAGCAGGTTTAACTTTTTCTCCCCATAACCATAAAAGCAGCTCTATATAAGGATTGCTTTAGACTTTATATAAAGGTGACTGTTATTGTGTCATCTTTTACAATTGACTGTTTGAATACCAATGGCATATCTTCCTGTTCCTGGTTCTCTGAGTTTTTATTGACTCTTATCTGCTTTTCACTTCTGATTAACAGACCTGCTGATCTGAGTAACATTTCCTGCTTTCCTCATCCACAATTGAATATAAACGTATGGAACTATGGCAGCTGAGTTTTATTGCTTTGTATGTTCTATATATCTATTTTCTATGTCACAAGAAACCTGTAGGCAATCTAGAGAGTCAGATGTTTGGCCCGTTCGATTGATCTGAAAATTTAATCATCAATACCCCCCCCCCCCCCACATGTAATCAAACAACTGAACCAAATTGACAAATAAATATATCAGTTAGGGTTAGCACTGTTGCCTCACACCTCAGTCTGCCAGTGTCTGAGTTATCACCATGGTTCTGTGTGTGTGTGTGAAGTTTACATTATATCACCATTAGCTGGTGAAAGATAGGTTGTGAATGCCACGATCTAGTCCACTAGTGAATGATCTGAGTGAAAAGATTAAAATAATGAACAATGATCACTCATTAAGCAAATTCAATGATGAATCACATATTGAACTTAAATAAGTTCAAATATGTCCTCTGCTTGTCCATCATCACAAGTAGCACAGGGTGTAGGGCATAACACATAGGGCAGGTCACGCTTAGTTAATGGAAGATAAGGTGAGAGATTTTGCTGACTTAATTTTAAGACATTATGATGAACGAGGCTTTATGTGTATGTGTATATATGTTTGTCTTGTCCATATCTTGAGACTGATTTCCTGTGTTAGTGATTTAAAAAAAGCACTTTCTGCTTGGACAAAAAAATGTGACTTTGTGGTCTGACTGAACATATTTGTTTTGTTACCTCCAGTGATCCAGCATCTGTGTTTCTGAAATCAATACAATAATAATTATGCCTCATGATGTGCTGTCCGCATACAGCAATGACGGGAAATCCTGGAGCTGGACTCTTCCGTTTCATTGCTGGCATCTCAAACGCTTTAATGATTCATAGAGAAATGATAGACATGCTTTTGGGTGACATGTGGCGACAGTGTTGGTTTCCAGAATGGCGTTACTGAACAGAGACACCAGCTAGAGATTTAACAAGAACAAAAGAAGATTATCTGCCTTTTTCCTGTATGTCATGATTTGAGTGAGAAAGGAGAATTTAAATCATACTCCAACTCCTCAGCTGTATTAAAGTTACAGTCAGTTGGATGGGGTAAAAGAAAGAGGTCGAAGTTCAAGCACTGTGAATAAACCACAGATATGCTCACAAATGGAATAAAAAAGAACAATGATAGGAGTGTCAGAGAAAAGGCTCTTAGAACAAACATGCCGCAAATCGCACAATGACCTTGTCGCAATGTCTTACACTAGCATCCAAAATTGTGGAAACACCTAGTGTTTTTGGCATTACACATAAAAAATTACTACACAATACTGGCAGTAATGTTTTTAGACAATCAAAGAATGTTTACAACGTTTACATACATTGGCCGATAAGTAACTCGAGCAACAGTTGAACAAAGTTCGTCAGTCTCTAAAAATTGGAAGTGTCACCACAATTTTGGCCACTAGTGTAACTGTTTTAGCAATAAAGTATGAGATGAAGCCTCAAAAAGAAAGAGTGGTTAGAAGTAGCCTTATGCTAACCATGAATAAAATCCATCCATCCATCCATCCATCCATCCATCCATCCATCTATCCAACCATACCCACTTGTCCTATTCAGTCACAGGTGTTTGGAGCCTATAAGCAATGGGCTCAAGGCAGGGAATAACCCAGGATGGTGCCAACCCATTGTAGGGCACACCCACCCCATAAGTAAAATATTATTCTAATAGTAATATATTATTATTATTATATTAATATAATGTTATTATACAAAATTGTTATTGGATATTATAACAGAAGATCATTAAATAACGATCACTGAAATATTAAAAAGAGCCCTTTTCAGGAATCTCCAACTTCTCTTGAGCCAGTGAGAATAGCATCTCCTCTGCACTGCATCAGTGAATCACTGACAGCCGAGTTTCAAGGGTCAGTTATATCGCAGTGCAGGATAACTGATTTTGGTCATGAATATTATTAATATAACAATCAGACACCTCATACTTCAAATGGCAATAATGAAGACATGTGGAGGCTATTCATTTATATTTAAAATGTATAAAAACATTTTGCACAATTATTGGATATTCAGAATCCCTCTGAAGTGTTTTCTTAATCTGAGTCATAGCCTGCCATCTACTCCCAACATATCTAAACATAGGTGTCTCCCAAGCTTAGTAAATAATTATTTTGGAGGGGGCAAAATATAGGTGAGTCAGATGATTGAATGTGTTTTCATTATATATATATATATATATATATATATATATATATATATATATATATATATATATATATTATAATACATGACCTTTGTTTTCCTTGTTTATACACAGGCTTTAAATATAGACGAAACCCAACTCCGTCTCCTTATGTTCAAATCGCACCAATGCCGGTGCCCAGCTCCGCCTCCTTATGTTCACACAGCACATTGCCGGAGCCCAACAAAAACCAAGGTAGGGTGAACCGCTGCACAACATCGCTCACACACTGAGGTCTCTGTCAGTGTGTTTGTTGATGAACCTTCAGCTCAAGGTGAAAATCAAGTAAATCGAGTTCAGTTCTCTTTGTCATTCAAGCGATTGTGGATACAGTAACATTTTTAATAGTAAAACAGTGTTTTAGTAACAGAAGGGTTTATTTACAAATGAAGTCAGTTTTGAATACTTTTTTTTTGGTCTAGGCACAAATATTTTGCAAGTGCTGAGATCAGTTTGGCACACACACTTGTCTGGTATACAATATTGTTTCTGCGGAATTATAAGAAATGTCACAAATTCTGACATTCACCCTTGCTGGAGCCCAACTCTGCCTCCTTCAACATTCCAAAATTTAGCAAAAGATTCAGTGATTCAAGTAAAGGATTCAACAATAGGTCAGTTTGGGTCTAAAATCACGTTTTTTTCACCATCTTTAATGATAATTTTCAATAGTCGCTTTGACTTCTTGAGCAGATGAGTGTGAGTTCGTGTTTCTTTGCCCCCCTCAGACCTGAGTGACACGTGTCTTTCATACTCTGAACTCTTTTAGTGTTTTCTGTTCCCATCAGTGGCAAAGTGTTAAGTGGTTCTATCCTTGAATTGAGTTGACTTTCCTGTAAATGGCCAAAACGATAGACTAAGCAGGAAACTTGCATTATGAAGGGACCTGTAAGTCTGACTAAAGAGGGCCTTTGACATTTCTCATAATTCTGCAGAAAAGATACTGTATACCAGACAAGTATTCCACCTAGTCCAGAAAAAGTATTAAAAACTGACTCACGTTAATAAAATAGTTTTACTATTAAAAATGTTACTGTAGCCATAATCATTTGAATCTTCTGAATCATATTTTTAAATGACGCAGAGAACTGAACTCGATTTACACGATTTTCAACTCGAGCTGAAGGTCCGTCAACGAACACGCTGACAGAGACCTGAGCTTACGAGTGACGTGGTGCAGCAGTTTACCCTACCAAGCTTTTTGTTTTCATGAAACAAATCTGCTGGTCTTAATCATCCTGTTTGACCAGTAGTAAATGTATAAGCCTGAAAGGGTGTGCAGTGCTGTGAGTGTTGAAACAGAGGGTGTAGATTCTTCAGAGGAGCTGGGTCCTACTTCATCACTCAGCCCCAAAGATGGCAGAACTGATCGTCACTGCATATAAACCACTAATGCTACAGGTAAGATGTTTTTCTGTTGCTGATGGCCAAATGTTTAATATCAATCTGAAACATATGTAATTCTGACGTAGGTGAGAATTCCAGGTCCAGTGGATGGCTGGGAAACAGTCTGAAGATTTCAATACTTGACACTAGGGGTACCTGAGACAAAGAATCTTATGGAAGACATTGCAACTATTATTACTATAATTATTATTATTAGTAGTATTATGTTGGAAACCACATTAGCAACATCATCTGTTACTTACAGGACAGGTAACTGCAACATTACTATTTAACAACTTGATTAAATATGTGAGCAAACTTATATGTGTGTAATGAATAGTTAGTAATTACATTTACGCAGTTTAAGTGGTAAGCAGATAGTAATCTCATTTACTAGAACACTGAGTGGTTTCAGCTGTTGTACAGCTGACTGCAGTTGTTTAACTAATTCTATTAATCCTAGTTATCACTGGCCACGTGTCTACAGAAAAGGACCTTTTCTATGTCTCGTATTTTACGTCCACTATAAGATACGGTGGATCTTAGCGACATACCAAACATGTCGTAATACTATGCACTTGGTTACCTGTAAAGTGCTAGATGGTCAGTGCTGGTCTAAGATTTTTATTTGTCCGATAAATGATGTTTTGTTGCTGTGTTTCCTTAAATTAAAACCAACATCCCACAGCAGTCAGTCCATTTGCATTCTTGTTCCTCTGCCTTGTGCTTCCTGGAATTGGCTGTAGGCTCGATGTGATGCTGTACCGAGTTAGCAGTTGTAGAAGACGGATGTGTAAATATTTAAAATAGCTATTATGTCGTTTATATAATTATATACAATACTATGCAGAACAATTAGTCAGACGAGGAAAATTCTTCAAGTTTTTCATGTTACATGCAGAAACACACACTGCACATCTGTACTGTGAAATGCCTTAAAACATGATCCCACTGTAATTTGAACACAGAAGCTTCTACTCTGGAGCTAGACACAGTGCCACTGCAGCGCAAGATCCACCAACAAACTTAAAATTAGTAGGACCTAAAGGTAGAGCTATTTATTGGAGTAAAAAGCATATATCTCAGGAAAAAACTATTTAGCATTAAATATGCAAATGAATATTAACAATAAAACAATAAAAATTGCTTACAATGAAGCAATAAAATATTCTTCCGTTATCCAAAAAGTTTTTTTCTCCACTCCTGCTCATTCCTGCTTCAATGATCATTGGAACTACCCCATTGGTTCCTTGGAGCTTGATGCTGATTATACAGTTATAAAGATGTTGGTGATTGGATGGCTGTCAGGAGCTCACTTCTCATTGGACAGTACCTAGAGACTACCAGTTATCCCACAGCTCTTGGTCATGTGGTGGGTTCTCCTCTTGGTGCTGGTGTCTCTAATTGTGTTGACGGTGTGTGGAAACGCATTGGTGTGCTTGGCTGTGGCCATCAGCCCCAAACTGCGCTGCATTGCCAATGGTTTTGTTGTGTCACTAGCGGCAACAGACTTGCTATTGGGCCTGTTGGTACTGCCGTTCTCTGCGACCTTGGAGCTGCACCAGGACTGGCCGTTGGGGAGCGCCCTCTGCAATGTCTACATTAGCTTGGACATCATGCTCTGCACCGCCTCCATCCTCAACCTGCTCGCCATTAGCGTGGACCGCTACCTGGCGATCACTGCCCCATTAAAGTACCACACCAGGGTCACGCCTGGCCGCTTTGCTGCAGCATTGGCGCTAATTTGGACCGTGTCCCTTACTGTGTCATTCCTTCCTATACACTTGGGATGGAACACTCTAGACTTCAGTGTACAGAACCAGAACCTGGACCAGGCTCAGGTGGCCAGTGATCGGATGTGTCGCTTTGAGTGGAATCGCAGTTATGTGCTGTTGGACTCAATGGCCACCTTCTACCTGCCCCTGTTGGCCATGTGTCTGATGTACCATCGTATCTTCCGAATCGCACGAGCTCAGGCCAGACGGGTTGGCGTCGCCTCCGCCTTGCGGGACCACAAGGCCACAGTGACGCTGGCAGCCATTCTGGGGGCCTTTGTTTTCTGCTGGTTCCCATACTTCACCTTCTTCCTTCTCATGGGACTGTGTGAGGAGAGGGAGCCTCCAAAGGAACCCTACTCCATCGTGCTCTGGTTAGGCTACACTAACTCTGCCCTTAACCCGCTGCTGTATGCTGCTCTGAACCGCGACTTCCGTCGTGCATATGGCCGCCTGCTGCATTGCCCGAGAGCACTCAAGACCCCTAGGATATCCAGCCTGATCTCCTGGCAACAAAGGTCCTTAAATGAGCCTTCTGGATGTTCGATACCTTGTGACATTGTGACCACTGAAGAGGAGGAGTGACAGTTTTCAGGAGGGTGATTCAAACGTTATCAGAAGCACACATACTCGGAGCCTTTAGCTGCCGAACTGGATTCTACTGTCAGGCCAGTGGGTTGTTCCTTCCATGAGGACACAAAAAAATATATGATTGTACACAATCTTAAGTGAACAACACAAAAAATAGAGAAAAAATAGGCATAAGGAAATAAGGACAATCATTACAAAAGTACTTCATTTACAGTTTATTTAAAGAGACACACACAATGTAATTTCAATACAATATCTGTTATTGTATGCTGTTCTATGTTGATATGGTCTACCTGCACTTACAATGGTAATCCACAACTAAAAAGGATCATCAGGCAAATTTTTACATAATTATGAAATTATACTTGTAAACTGACTATGAATATTGATCACATCATTATTTCCATGTGTCTTGTGTTTGGACAGGGTCCTGCCATCACAGCCTACTGGTGATCAATATTCACAGGCCTCCTGACGTTTTTATTCTGTTATTTCCAATTATTAGCCAAATAAATGAAATAGCAACACAGGTACAGTCCCCTGATACATGCCTGGCATCCCGTGATACATGCCTAGCTGTAGAAGTCAACTTTTTGCAAACTGTAATGTTTTTATTTGAAGTTTAATTTGAATTGACAATTGTTTTAATGAACAGCGATTTTAAGAAAATCTTTCTAAAACCTCTAACTTCGAAATAATGAGAATATGAGACTGGATTGTCAAAATTCATTCAGTATTTGTGTGCTGTCTTGAAGTATTTTTCTTTCCGTAGTGTCACCTCAGCCCACAGCTTAATTAAAATTATAACTTGGGAACTGGGATTGGTGTGCAATTTTTTACACAAGAAATCAACAACACAAAAGCATCATTGCTTGGTCAATCAACATAAATGACCGAACTCTGATATTAACTGTAAAGTGGAGCCGCTGAAAGGAAACCAGGGCAGTTTGAGAATTTGATCAATGTAAAAGTAATGTAAAACCCTAACAAGCCCATTTGAAATATGATTATGCATAAATGAGAAAGGACTTTATTTAACAGAAGGTAATCAGGTATTCAGGGTAAGCCTGCACATCATGAAATATGACAAACATTTGTGGGCTGCTGACATTGTCCACAACGCTGTCATATAAATCAGAACCACTTCCTGTGGCTTTGACTGGGGGGACAACCAGACCCGCCGCCCCCCCAGTGAAGTCCCCCACCAGCACTCTGGCCAGGTACATGTTCTTGTGCCCCTGGGCATCAGGCTTGGAGTACGTGTTACTGGTTGAGTACTTGGGATCCACTGCAAAGTAAGTCCCATTGCCTATCATTGCAGCTGCAGAAAAAAAAACATACTAATCATTACAATGAATCACTGATCTAACAAGTATCAGGCATTTGTAACTGTCAATCGACAAAGTAAACACGCAGACCATGTTATCGGTAACAAGGGTTGTTTTTAACAACTCATTATGCAATAAATGCTGCATTATGTAATTATTTGTCGGATTTAAGGTAGTCTGGGCTAAATCTAAGTGAACGAAGATTTAAGCAGAGGTATCTTAAATCCGACAAGTTGTCCAGCTAAGCAAGAAATCTTGATTTTTCTTTTAACGGGTTCATGGTATTGTTAAATAGCTTTCCGTCTTGTATTGGAACATGTTCAACCTGTGTGGGATGTCATTTCCAATTCCGACCTCCAAGGTAAATGGAATGCGGCATAACACTGGTCCCAACAAGCCCAGTGCAACAAACACACACTGTTTAATAATAAAAAAAACAATGTATCGATTTAGAATACTGATGTCATCAACTATGTCGACTAATCGTGGCAGCCCTAGTTATTACAGACGTTATTTATAATTCACAGAATTTCGTTTTGTTTAGAGTAATACAATTTTACTGAAACACGAGAATCAGGGAAAAATTCAAACTAGGATGACCACTGTTCCAACCATGGAACACACGTTGCTACAGAATTTGAAGCATGAACACAACATTAGTCGTAATCATTCCAGTCAACGGATCTCAACCTGAAATGAACAGTCATCAGAGATTCTGGAGCAGAAGGACTTTCCAAATAATAAAAAAATAAGAATCCACACAATTGTATGAAAAATAGTGATATATCCCTGAAACACAATTACTGGCACTATTAGAACCTCTGCCAAGACCCAAGGCACTTTATCACAATATTCATTTTAGTCTTTTCCATCACATGCTGTAGCTAGACATTTAAAAATAAGAACAAAAGAAGATTCACTTACCATTTTTGCCAGCATAACTGCGATTGAAACCCTGGCTATTGATGAGAGAGATGGTAGTTGCACATGTCCCATGGAAAAGCAGTCTCTCATTATTGCTGTGTTTGTTCTTTATGTCCATACCATCCTTCTTGATCTGGTAATTTTTCCAGAGTGTGTTATTCTGGATCCTTACAATCTGCAAACATAGAAAACAATTTCATGCTAATGAGTGATTGGCGACCGCTTCTATACAAACCACCTCCCTAGGCTCAGAAGACCATCTTCTCAGGAGATAACTGGCTTGTGAAGACCTAGTCCAGCAAAATCATCCCATTCGACATCTATAATATCCATCTCTGGCTCACAGACCTGGAAACCAAGCTGCTGATTGGGAATTGATAAGGGAATCAATAAAAAACTGGACAAATAAGAAGAATCGATGATGACAACGACGTCAATAATTTAACGTTTACCATCCCTACTCAAAACCCAGTTCAAAAAATGTAACCCCTTCATTATGAAGAGACTCAAAACCATGTGTGCCATGAAACACAAACACTCATGCAGGTTACATCTTACCAGCACTGTCTTACTGTAACTTCAGACCCAACTTTAACAAAGTACATGTACTGTAATAAACCATAAGCACCCTAAATATAATATTTACTGAATTAATTATGTCAATGATCATTATGTGTTATTGACTGACTCTTGATAAGCCTAAGTACAAATTTAATAAACATGAATGTGTAACTAAAATCATCATGACTGGAACTGGAATATCTAGTGAGATACCCAAGAACCAACAATGACTATCCGAGGCTCAGGGTGACCTGGTAGTACCTTAATTATCTGGTTGTTTAGACCGGTCTTCCTGAATTCGGCCTCTACTCGTTGGTATTCTGTAGAGCTGGTTCCCAGGACCACTTCAAGCAGTTCAGAACCTGTCATGTCATCCCAATCACCTGGAAGACCTTCTGTAGCTGATGAAGTAAAAAAGAAATGTAAAACTTAAACAGCATTTTTTTTGTATCTCTTGTCTTTATAGAAGTTCTGCACAGGGTCCTTAGTCAATGATCAGCTGGGCTTGGATTTGTCTGGAGCAATAAAATTACTCTGACCACAATTAAACTACACAAAATCTATACTAACGTAAATTACCTTTACGTTCTTTTCTTTTGAGCTTGACAATTTGTCTTCCACTGACAGCTTCCTTAGAAGTTAAATCAGCCATATATTCCAAATTATTGATGTTTATTTTAACTTTAGCAGAATGGCTATCAAAGGCCTGTTCAAGGGCAAGATTGGTGAAGGGGTCAAAAGGAACGAATGTTCCGGAAGCATCATGCTGCCACTCCACCATGGCACCCACAAGGGCCGCTTCACGCTTGCGTCTGTCCAAACTCTCCACCTTGCGCATCATTTCCTTAATACTATCATTGGCTGTCAAAACATCCCTGGAGAGGCCCTCTAATTGGATGATGGAGTCAGCGCCTCGCTTCTCTAGATGAATGCTCACTGTCAACTTCTTCTGCAGGTCCAGAAGCTTCCCACAGTCCTCCTGAGTGAATAAGCTGATACAACTGTCCTTGATGGTATGTTCCATTTGTTCTTTCATGATGAGGTCCTGGACATAGTTCTTGGCTTTGGACACCTCCTCGTGACTCTCCCCGCAAAAATGAAATATGGCTGGAACGAACTCTTCTCCTACTATGGTGAAATCTTCTTCGACATCAGGTCGAACACTGGTACCTCCAAACACACTAGTAAATGTATCTGTTTGATAAGAAATGGAAAGTTATGAATAGAGAAATAATAAGTACAGTATAAATGGAAATGCATAAACAACGAGACTTTTACAACATTTTCAAATAACAGGAGTGTGTTTATTAAACGAATCATTCTGCGTTAAAAATTCATTTTTTGTCAGTTGATAAAGGCACACAAGGAATGTGGAAAAAAAATTTGCATTTAAAAGTATACTTTAGTGAATCTTAGCGAAAAGACACTAAATATGTCTGTGATCCTCCGATACCTTTTATTCTTGAGAATATACTCTTCTCCTCTGGCTGATCTGTGCCTTCTTTCGTCTTCAGGCTCCTGTGAAAGTCAGCCATCATTCCTGCCTGGAAAACTACGATCTTCACACACTTCAGAGACGTTCCCTTCTTCTTCTTCTCAAAGTCTACCACGGCATTTATCATGGCATCTGCCACCAGAGATGGGCTTACCCCTCCAGCACCTGGGAGGTGTACAAAATGGATATCACTTCTTTACCGACTGAGCTGTTCACTCTTCTCTCACACCTGCTCATTGCCAAGTATATCACTTTCTTTGGGGGCCAGGGTGGATGGATGTATTATTTTTGTTTCTGTTTTTTTTTTGGGGGGGGGGGGGGACTTTTATCTGATTTTTATCAGTTTTCCGAGTGAAGTCAGCGGATGGGTTGGGAGTCGGATGGGTTAGGAGGCGGATCCTCGGCATCCAATTATTCATGGTTATTAATCAAACACAATCATGCGCTTAAGCAGGTGTGCTTGGATTTATGACTAATATTTGCAGGTTTCTTGTGTCTTTATTTAATAGAACTGCATGTTTTGTTACGTTGTAGTCTGGTTTTGATAGTTATTTAGTTATATGTTTTTGTTATTTGGTGTATAAATGGCAGGGTTGGCATGTGAAACAGTCTTGTTATGGCCAGACGAATCATTTAGAATAAATGCAGTAATTTTATCTTTGCTTCATAAGCCAGTACTTTATGTAGTGGGGGTATAAATTGCTATCTGTGGCAGTGATTATCTCTTCCTTTATTTAGTTATTACAGGCCAACTGCCCCTTACGACACAGTTTATTTTTGGAAATTAACCAACCCCTCCAGCAAACCTCCAGCGTTCCGGTTAGGTGTTACTATCAAGCTGGCCAATCCCAACAAACGTGCACAGAATCATCACCTATAAACAGCTGTAGCAATTATTAGCTAGGAATTTTAGCTATAAGAAAAGCAAATGTGTACGTTGTTTATAATGACAGGGGAAGCACATACAGATTAGAGGTCATCTTTTGTGTTAGTAAAGGACTGGGATTATTCTCCCCAGAATGTCCTCCTGGAGGCTGCACTCTTGGTAGAGATGACCCAAAGATGTGTCCAAAATACATATTTTGAGAGTTTTTATGACGCCGTTTTATAACATCTTGTAAACGTCCAGTATTAAGTCCTGCACCTGACTCTCACTCAGACAGATGCCCAAAAAAAGACGGACTGTAGTCAGGCGACCGAATACTGAGCCTGAGTTGTCCATCGTGCAGACATACAGATGTGGTCCTGGACTGACTGACCCCATATAGACAATCTACACATCTGGCAGATGTCTCATGTTTGCCGGGAAATGCAACCCACACAAAAGCTACATGGAGCCTAATCTACGCCGTCTGACACTAGGCATATAACAATGAATCGCGAATTGGTTAAAAATCAATGTAAATGTATGACGATTTAAATCGGCTGATGTAGAACATGAATCGCCAATTTAAGGAGTACTTCATTGTACTTTACTTAACAGAAAACAGCACAGGGAGCTGCCAGAGCAAAAATTATTAAAAGGGCAAACCACGCTAAAAAGCTGCACATGCAAGCCTTAGTTTATTTGGTAACACTTTATATAAAATGCACCTTCATAATGCATTCATAGAACATTCATAAGCAGCATGCAAGTACAGTATACTTTAACATCCTAACATCCCTTAACAGCTTTACTATACATTAATAACAAACATTACGATTATACAATTATAATGTTTGTTATTATTATGTAATATTTGTTATTAATGCATATTATAGCTGTTAAGGGATGTTAGAATGTTAAGGTATACATGATGTTTATGAATGATTTCTGAATACTTAATAAATATGTTAGGAAGGTGTACTGAGCGTTTTATGAATGCAATATAAAAGCATTTTGAAGGTGCAGTTAATGTAAAGTGTTAGATAATATATGTTAATTCTGTTAAGAAGAGGACATGTTTATCCTCATCACACCCCGCTCTGCACCACGATCTCTCCGATCCTCCAGCACTGCTCAACTGGTCCCACCTCCCCTCAAGGCACAAGGAAGACACGCATCTCGGCTCTTCTCTGTCCTGGCACCTAATTGGTGGAATGAACTCCCCCTAGATGTCCGAACAGCTGAATCCTTGACTGTCTTCAAGCGACGACTCAAAACTTTTCTTTTTCAGAAATACCTGACGTAGAACTTCTATATTCTTACTCGACTCTTTTTCTGGTGTGTGCATTATTAAAAAAAAAAATTTAAAAAATCTGCACTACTCAATGGAGTTCTCAGAGATAGTATTCATAGCTTGGGTCCTTATTGAGCTAGCATCGGAAATTCATTGCAGAGTCTCAAAGCACTTATGCAAGTCGCTCTGGCTAAGGGCGTCTGCCAAATCCTGTAAATGTAATGTAAATGTAAATGTTTTGCACAGTTTAGAAAGATAAATAAAGGAATATTTTTGAATAAATTTGTCTGCAGCTCAATCTGTTAAAAATCGTGAGAAAATCTTATTGTGAGCTCAGAATCGTGAATCGTATCGAATCATGGAGTTGAGTGTATCGTTACATCCCTACTGACAACTGACACCCTGTTGTACTAGCTATGAAAACATGACGGAATACACATTTTCAAGTGTGAGAATCATGTATATAGAATATTTCAAATATATCTATATTTCAAATATAGAAATGGAAAATCATAAGACAATGCAGAACTGGTCATTCCGCAGCAACTTTGCTTACTTACCTGTGCCAATGGCTGGAAGAGAGACGGAAACAAACCGATTCTCCTCACACACCTGAAGCACCTTGTAGACCATCTCCTTGATTTTATTGGGGTCAGTCTGCCCGACAATGTGAATTATGTTTTTACAGGACAGCTGACCTGGCTGGGTTAGTAAATAACCCTTGTGTGGCTGGGAACCTGAAAGAGGGAATTTATTAAAAACAAAATACAACAACTTATGTGCAGAGAAGGAAGCACTGTGCTAAACATGACCCAGTGTTTAACTTGGGAGGGGGGACAGAGTCTCCCATATCACAATCACAGGACCTTGAAATGACTGGATCAACACAATATTGGTTTGAAAATGGAAGGATAAAATATCCTTTTCGGCAAAAAAAGAAAAGATATTCAGCAGACCAATTCTGCTGCCACCACAGGTATCTGGTCAGATTTACAGGATAGGAGAAAGGGAAGGGCGAGTGAATCAACACAAAACACAGACCTAACTTTACTTCCCAAAATGGCTGCGTTCTACTGCTCTCACAAGACATTCCAATCTGAGGAATAACCGTCTACATTACGGTAGATTTTTTACACTGATTTTTTTTTTGCCATTTTACAATTACAAATCTTGTTTCAGCAACAATGCAAAGATCCAGGCAAAAAAAGAGCCTATTGGTGTGATTCTGGACAAGACCAACTTAATTTCAAACATTTAAAAGAAGCAGCAGTTTAATATTTGACATCACATGCTAATTTCGTCCTTAGGCTCCCTACTGTGAGGTTTCTTTTATGCACTGTGGGGGATCTAAGTGACAGAAATAGTTGTGAGAAACACTGACTGTAAGACTTACCCAACCTTTTACATTCATCCTCCACAGCAAAGCCAGCTGCCATCAGAATTGCTCTGGAAACACCTGCAGTAAACATGGAGACACAGAATGTGGACTAGCTTGGTAATAAAGATGCAAAGCAACGGCATTTATAGCTGATATATAGGTGGAAGCTTAATGTGTCTATGATTAACTGATATGGTCCTGGACCAACCAATGCAATATATTCATGATCTAGACGTCTGAGAGGTTTCACTAAAAATACTGGCAATGCAACTGAGTTGCATTTTACAGGAAACCAGAAGAGGTTTTCCCAAAATGAACATGTATCATGTAACAATCACCTGTTTTGAGAGTGAACGAGTCATTAGAGGAGTTGACAATGGCATCTGTGTTCTGCTTGGTGATGTCTCCAGAGGACACCTCCAACATCAGGGTTCCTACACGCATCATATACACACCCAGGGATGGTGTAGAGATCTGGCTAAAGAATCCTAGATGGAAAAAGAAACCAGGAAGGTGGATGTGACTCTGCAGCTATAAAAATGTAATGAGTAACTACTGGGTTAGTGAAACTGTTCAAACATTCCTTCAAATTACGATTTAATGAAACACTTCAAATGACCAAGATTCAATCCATTCAGCTTTCCTCAGTTTCCTCTGTACCTTCCGTCATGGCGTGACTATATAGAGCTTAAAGAAGACTCAGGCCAGGTGTTAAAGGGCCTTGGACCCCCATGAACAGCCTAGTGCCCCCCCCCCCATAATAAATTATAGAACTGCAGCAGATTGCACCCCTTATACGCGTTTCCAGGTGAGCACATATATAAATGTCAACTGTACAGTAGAAAAGAACATAATGGAAATTTGTATAGCTTTCATGCACAATCAAGAACTGTGCAGTACACTCTGGTGTCGTTTAATAGTGCTTTATAAATAAAAAAATGACTGATTCAATTGATTGAACAGACTTTGTGTACTGAAAAAT
Source organism: Brienomyrus brachyistius (assembly GCF_023856365.1). NCBI lineage: Eukaryota > Metazoa > Chordata > Actinopteri > Osteoglossiformes > Mormyridae > Brienomyrus > Brienomyrus brachyistius. The sequence goes on from NC_064550.1 coordinate 11,213,804, forward strand.
CCTTAACTCAGAGTAAACTTATGTCAGACTTCTCTTGGCATGGAAAATGAGAACCATATGAGTTTTCATTTTCTATCAATTTGCTATTGTTGACGTTGCACACACTGAAAGATGTGAGTTTTGTACATGCACACATCGCGATGACAGAAGCTGCCCCCTCCAAAAAGGTAAACCCCCCCCCAGCGAGTGGTGATCTGTGATGACTGCCTACCAGAGGAGCTCTGTTGCAAAGGACCAGAGGGGCTAGTAGCCTGTGGAAGTTCATCATGCTGTCCATACTGCCCCTTATGGGTCTGCTTATGGTCTCCAAACTGTCTTCTGAAACACTGGGATGGGAAAATGGACAGATGGACTCAAAAATACAATGATACCATTTAAGTTACCTCAAAATAGTAATTGGTTTACAAAGAGCTTTGAATGCAAAGCTTTTCTTTATTTGTGTCCTAGCAGCATATCATTCTTCATTGGCTGAGGGCATCGTCAGGCTCCTGTACAATTAAATATGTCAGAATCCAACAACCACAGACTGAGCTATGACTGCATAATTAAACAATTAAGGAAGTGGGAACATAACCAGAATTTGACCAGCATTAAAAATATTATAATTTTTTACAAGATTTCCACAGCACATTTTTTTTTTGCTGACAAAAGACAAAACAGTTCTTTTGTTATTTTTACCAAGATACCAAGATCCACAGATGCTCAAGCCCCTTATATAAAATGACGTAGTATTTGCATATGACCTCATCTTCCTGTGTATTTTAAATCATCTCTAGATTACTTATTACCTAATACAATGCAAATGACAAGGGAAAATACAGCAGGAAAATAAATGACTTGATAATGCAAAATAAAATCATTTTTTCTGTCTTCACTTTCTTTACTTTAAAGACTCTTGATCATAATACCGAATTTCAACCAGCAGCCTTCGTTATCAACATGATAAAGCAGAAAAAATGAAGCCAAGTTACTTTTCAGCTGCCTCCCCTCATCTGACTGAAAATTATAATGAGTCAACCCAAATTACACTTGCAATACAGTGCTTGTGGGATCTGTAGATAAGGAGGGCTGACTGTACTATACTTTTACGGGGAAATAAATCCTCAAGAAGTATGAAAAAAATGATAGAAATTCTGGCTTACAGCAATAGTTTCAGAGTCTCCAGGGTGCAGAATGATGTCGACCTCTGACAGGTGCTTCGGGGCATGTTTTCGACTATATGCCTGAACCTCAGACAGCAACAGTTTGGCCACCAGGTCCTTGGGGAAGCCCAGGTTACCTGTACCAAGAGCTGGGATAGAAATCGACTCCATCTTGTGCTTTTCAGCTGCTGTCAGGCATCTCTGGATGATGTTAATCAATATCTATAGAACAAAGCAAAAACTGGTGACATACATTGTAAAGATTGCTCAGATAATCCATAAAACATCAGCTTTTAATTGCTTCTAAATGCCATAAAATTGAATTTTTATTCTTAAAACAAGCTTAACTCAATAATCAATGTGAATCCAATAACAATGAATAAGTTTTATGGCACCAATCCTTCTTCCATAACCACTTATCCAGTACAGGTTTGCAGCGATGATGGTGTTTATACTCCAGGAAACGGAAGACATGAGCCAGTTCATTACAGGACACGCACTCTATCAAATGGACAATCTAGTGTCATTATTTCAATTAACCACATGTTTTGGGGCTGCAGTAGTCCAATGTAAACCCAAACAGAACTAAAGCTGTCACGATTACTCAATTAAATGATTGTTCAAAAGCATCGATTAAAATTTTCCTGATCGATTACAAGTTAGCAGTATAGTGAAAACATCACGTGCATGTAAACACTTCACATTAACAGAAGACTGCATTTTCATTCGCTGTCAGTTTTCCAAACCAGAAAGCAGTACTGCAATGCAAATACATGTTAAAAGGGGACATTCAGGTTTGACAGACTCAAATATAGACGCAAAAATACGACGTCAGCCATAGGTATGCGTCACCTAAGTTACATGATTACACTCCTCATTTTACATTTACGAATCCTAATGTACGATGTTCATGATGTTGAGGTTGTGATTATGAGTCACAGTTCAAGCATTTACAACTGCAGTACTATGTTTACAAATCAATAGTTATGTGGGGAAAGTGATATTGCCAATGGCTAAAGGGTTCTGACAAAAAAAGCTCTCTGTTGTCAAGTTCTACTGAGTGCACGACAAATGGAGAGCTCCAGAGAACTGGATGTGTACAATAGGCCAACATGTGCAGGAATAAAAAGAGTGTAATGAAGTAATGAAAATGTAAAACCTGTAAGAAGGTGAGTAGTAAGTGCGATCTGCCTACGCTTATGCACCAATTGCACAATAGTTTGCAACAAACCGTCACAACTGCTCTCGTTAAATGAGAATCTGCAAACCTAAAGTGTGACACGTACAATGTGAACTGAATGTGTGAATCTCATCGTGACGTGTACTCGCAACATCTTTGCCTACAGATCAAGTTTTGGATTTATAAATATGATTTTGGATTTGCTATTTATTTCTTATGTACGATTACTTCAGACATGCACCTGCTTCAACAGGTAAATAAATTAATTGAGAACGACATTTTATGAAAGAAAACACAAATGGAAATATAATTACCTGCTCTGATTTGCCGGATGCATTGTTCCAGAAAGGACAAACCGTATGGAATACTTGTTCACACTTCAGGCCGTAGCCATCAGTGACCACAATACTTCCGTACTCTATTGTAGATTTCCTGGTCTTGTCATACACAGCAGACTGTATCTTGTGCCCGGCAGCTGATAAAATGGCCTGAGACACAGCCCCTTTGTTAAGGTTCAGGTCATCAGAGATGGTGTTAACAATCACAGTGGTCTAAGGATTAACATAAGAGAGACATACGTTAGCACGTCCACATTTTAACAAGGAACATTGTTACATGATTTCAGTATGAAGCAGCCCAGTTATCAAACCTTCAGTGTCATGAAAGTTGCTTTGGCATGTAATAAACTTTTCACTCACCATCTTCAATGTACCAATGAAAAATTAATGACAAAAAATTCCAAACTGATACTGTATTACTGTGCAGAAAGAATTTAGTACAGGCAGTGCCAAAGTTCCAAAAAAGACCCCTTCCCTCTGTCTGTCTTTAAGTTAAATTCGTAGGTAAGGCAAAAGAAACTGATTACACATCCATCCATTTTCTAACCCGCTTATCCTCCTGGGTCACGGGGAGGTGTCCGGAGCCCATCCCGGATGCAATGGGCACAAGGCAGGGAACAACCCAGGACGGGGGGCCAGTCCATCACAGATCATTATACATTATATAATAATTATACAGAAATTATAAAAACACATATAGTACTGTACTCTGCCTTGAGCAGATGAGCTGTTGAAGCCACACAGTTTTCATGTGCATCACAAAGTAGTGTGTCTTTGTTATTATGAACCATTGTATTTAATCCAAATTTTTTATATACCAGGCTTTACAGCGGTCCGTTCATAAGTACAAGTCAGACATTTTTAACCCAGGCACTGAATGTATGGTGTACAGTGTGTACCATATGTCGCTAACAGACTGCCAAGAGGCAATGTAAGTTTGCACTACGCAACTTCACATATGGGCTATAAAGCTGAGGCTAGTCATAGACAATGAGGCTATGATACATCTTGATTCATTTATTCATTTTCGAATAAAACACTTTTCCTGGTACTCACTGCTGCATCTTCGATGTTTCCTGTTCTGAGTCTGATTCTAAGACCTTCTCCAGTGTGCATCCTCTCCAGCACTTCACCCCTCGTAGCCTTTCTGAGTGACTGGTCGTTGGTTCCCAACGCAGGCCTTGTCCTGCTAGCGTCTTCCAAGAAAACTGGCTTGCTCGGTCGTAACATCAGCTGTACTTGCTGCCCAAAAACCGCCTTCACAGCCTCAGTCATGGCTTGCGTGGTCTTTTCATCATGGTTCACTAGGTGAATCTCACTCAGAGAGCTATTCCCTGGGACGTGATCCACACAGTGCTCATGGACCACTGCTGCAATGGTCTCTGCGCAGAGATCCAGTGGGAATCCAAAAATACCAGAGCTGATAGCTGGGATGGCCACAGAGCGGCACCCTTTCTCCATGACCAAATTCAGAGCCTGCCTCACAACGCGCCTGAGAAGCCGCACGGCTGTGCTTTTGTCCCAGTCAGAGAACCTGGGCCCAACTGCATGGATAACATACTGACATGGAAGGTTGCCCGCTTCTGTGACGATAGCATCGCCGGGCTTAAGATCTCCATTCTTGCTTCTGTAGCGATTACACACATCCTGTAACTGTGGACCAGCAGCCCGAAGGAGGGCCAACGCCAGACCCCCAATATGCTGCAGACCTTCATTTGAGGCATTGACAACCACATCAGCTTGATACTTGCATAAGTCAGCTTTGGCAACTGTGATAATCAATCCATTAGGCATCTGTACCTTACAGTAAGTTGATAGGCTGCCTACTTCCTCCACCATTTCCTCCGATATCACGTCCTCCTGCAACATTACCATGCAGTTAGTATCCTTCAGAATCATGGTATTGAACACGTCTTGTTTCTCCAGGAAATATTTCTTTGCTCCAGGTTTGACGATCTTCAGAAAATCTACATGAAGAGAGTTTACTATTTTTTGAAAGAAGCTCTTCACTTCCTGGACAGAGTACTGTGTTCCATTCAGTTGTATACGGGGCCTCTTTGACTCAAAAAAGACCTCAGCATCTTTAGAGGTTAGAAAGTTCTTCCAAGTATGTATTTTCTTCTCTTGAATGAATTTAATGACTGCAGCAGATTGTACTTGGATAACCTCTTGCACACGTGTATATGTGTTGATAAAATCAGACAGGCTTTCACAGACTTCTTTCACATCTTCACAAAATCCAGATACTGTGATTCTATCTTGGGCAGTAAGCTTTATGGTCACTGTGTTCTTCTTAGATGAGCTGTAAGTGTCCTTTAACTTTTTGTGTAATATCTGCCACTCAGGTCTGCTCAAGACAACTCGGTCCTTAACGGCAATATGCTGAAATGTCAGAACATCCCTCAGCCGTCGCTGAGCGTCAGCCAGAGCCTTGTCAGAATTTCCAGTCAGCACCACGTTGGAACCTTCAACCCCATATACAGCAGCGATGCGGCAAGAGGTAAAGAGGTGAGACGACATCTCTTCACTGTTGACAGCACTGAGAAAACCCAAAATATCAGATTCAATCTCCACCTGCTTCTGTTTCATTTTCAGCTGATGTTCAAAAATCCAACTTTTCAAGTGAAGCACTTCAAGAGGTAAACCAGACAGAATCAGCTTCTTGACATCAGATTTGTATGCATAAGTCATCTCTGGGTAACGACGGGCTTCCTGCTGGAGGCCATCTTGCTGCAGTATGTAGAACATCCCTGGCGGCACCTGCAGCTCTTCAGAGACACTTTGATCCGCTCTCTCTATTTGATTGGTCACTTTGTGCACGATTCCCTCAACCACTCGCTTCAGCCGATCAACATCTTGCACTAAGCCTGCAACTGTCAGAACCCCTTTGGTCTGATCATGCAGTAGGATGATGTCTTGTTTTGCTACCGAGGAAATTTCTTTTTCAGCCACCGTCCATACAGGGTTATTCACAACACATTCAACGGTCTTGTACTTGGTCATTATGTTCTGGAATGCGTCTGTCGCATTCTTTTTCCAGCTGTCTATGTGCTTCACTGACAAACACTTCTGTTTCAGCAAAGTAGGCAAAGGAGTGAGCTTGACATCAGAAGAATCCAGCTGCACTTCACAGAAGTATTTACTCATTTCTTTGTTGATGGTTCTAATTTCACTTTTCTTTTGCAGAAACTTCCACACAGCAGGATGAATACTTTCAGTAAAAGGATCAGGCAACTTCCATCTTGGTCTGTCTTTGCCATATAGGGCTGTTCCGATAGACTCATAGAAGGGGTAAACATTTATCGGGACTTCATAAATGTGATGCTTCCTTCCTCGTATGGTTTCCGTGACTAAAAGAAAAAATAGTACTTAATGAAAAAATTATCTGATGTGAAATATGGATGTTAGTAGTATCACTAAGGGTGACGTTACCTTCAGGGTCCAGAAAGGTGACTATGGCTGCTTCTTCTTCAGGAATCATTTTGATAGCCTCTATTTCTCCTCCTCCTTCCTTCTTCCTCTCAAAGTAAAGTTCTAGCATATCCTTCATAACCTGAGGGGGCAGATTCTCTACTCTCACACTCCTGGTACGCTCCAGAAGCCTGGCCTTGAATCCAGACTGCTGGAATCTGTTGTTCTTTACACACTTCGACAGGAACTGTGTAGCATCTAGAGAAAAACACAATACTGACTAGCAGTTAAAATGTAAAATTGCTATGCCACCATTAGTGTATTTCTTCTACTGATCTGCCAGGATTTTCCAGGAATCTGGAAAACCTATTTGTTAAATTCTAAATATCAATGAAATAACCAATAATATGAGAGTTGCATAAAAATAATCGCATTTTTATATAGTGAACTGCATTTGTAGCTGGTCATATGTACTGTAAAAGGAATCTACGTGAAACACTTTTCTGGTGTGCAGATCACAATAAAAATATCACATTTCAGGAAAACCCCCATAGTTTCACTTTAAAGTAGAAATAACAAATGAAGAGCTTAGAGATTAACATTACATGCAAAAAGAATACAGCGTCATACCACTGGCGTTCTTGAAAGATACGACTGCTGTCCGTCTCTCAGATATCATTTCCAGACTGAAATCATCCTCTGTCAGATCACTGATGTTCTCCACCATGAGGACCAGCATTTCTTCAGAGAAGTTCTCTTGCACGTTTTCCAGAACAACAACAGGCCGCTGGGGAGACCCCTCGGCTCCTTTTGGAAGGTCCCCATCAGCCTGAGAGCCCGAACCTTGAATGTTTGGAATATTAAAAATTATATTTCTGTTTGAAGATGGATGAATAAACATGCGACTCAAATGTCTGAACAAAATTGCTCTAAAGTAGGTTTCAGTATAATGCTGAAAATTGCCTCTGAATGTTGAATTCCTTAAAATCATTTGCCTTTATAGCCCTTTCATAAACCAAAGGCTTCAGCAGGGAATGACAAGTGACAAGTATTTTCCAGTTCCCAGAAATCCCTAGGTGTTCCTATTTGATTTGCTCTGACCTGTTTATTTTCTAAAAATTTTATGGGACTGATGTCTGGAGATATGACAGGCTGTGTCATTAGTTGGGCTTGCTCTTCACTTTGCCCGATAGCCAACAATTTTGAGGTGTGTTTTGTCATTGCCTTGCGTAAGAATGAGGGACTACCAGTCAGTCATGATCCTGCTAGAATGGCATGCATTAAAAATAAAAGGCCATTCTGAGTGAGATCACCAATCCCTGCATCAGCAAAGACGCCCAGAACATGACATGAACTCCTTATCTGCTTGCCCTCTCTGCATCTAATGGCAATTAAACTACAATAATTCTGACTCTTACTGGCTCAATAGGATTGATGTATAGTATTGCTAATGAACAAGTGTGAAAAGAAGTTTAATTATGGTTTTAAACTGATGTATTCAAACCTTTGTTATTCTGTATCATTTTATTAGGGGTCCAAACACCAACTGTACTGAATTTATCGATTTTCTTTCTTTCTTTCTTTTTGTATGCATGAACTCCCTACAGCACTCACACAGCCCATTACTAACCTGATGACTTACTGGTCTCTCCTTCCTAGAAAGAAAGAAAAAAAAGATGGCAACATATACAACTTGCTGCATTTGTATTATTACATTCTTCCACATAATAATTACAGATTATGTTACCGTCTGAGGTGGCTCTGCTTGCGTAGAGCTCGCCAAAGCATTAACGCGCAGTTTCACTTCCTTGTTTTCTATCGTAGTTTCATGGTCTCCTTTCTCTAGCACTTTCCTCCTAACTAAAGAAACAGACGGCACTACTTGACGTAACGAAGAATAATAGCCATTCAAATATATACGACTACACATAAAATACGAATTCGTCATTTAAATGATCAGTTTACAATGAGTGTAGAGAATGATCTATGCGCAGATCGATTATTTGCTACTGTCTGTAAGTTTTAGTGTTAACAGTACACCCCGTATGACATATCTAGACATACGTTTCAAATACAATGTACATCATTTTGTATCATTCTACGATTTATACAAAATGAAAGCTCAGCTGATCGGTTTACTTACCCTCCTCAGTTTTGAAACTGACGATAAATTTTCCGGTAACCTCGTTGAATCCAACCACACAGTCGCCACCGTTAGACTTTTTCTTACTTTGAAAGTATATCTGAAGCTTGGTCTTCACTTTTTGATTTTGGCAACCCCACTCGCCTTCAACTTCAACTGGATACAGAAAATCCTCCATCGTGAAATAATGACTTGCAGTGTGTTCCTGAACTTCACTCTACGTTTCACTTTCGATTCTGGGTTGTTTTGTAATTAGCTCATGTTATTGATAAAGGCTCGTGATGAGCAGAGGTGTGGCCAATGGGCTTATGTCTTTGGTATTACCCAGATTTAGCTAAACGTGATAAATAAACAGACACAAACACAGTAGTATCTGTGATCCAGCCATAACCAGTCTCTTAAATAGGTTTCTAGGATTGCCACACTGCCCCTACTGCATGGGCCTACAATATACCCCTGTACTGATCTTCCACAACTGCCCTGCACAAACGGGCTGTATGATACTGGGAGACTCCCAACGGACCTTACATGCCATTTGTTTTCCACAGAGCACAGTTTTGCGATCATGGTAACAATTCCAAGAGCTGCGCTCAAGCGAGGCATTACAATATGCATTTAAACATATATTCTTCAAATCCAGACGAAGAGCGTTGTATGAATGGCAAAAATGTATTTCTAATAGATGTCGAAAGGCCAGTGTTGTGGAGCATATAGGGGTGGGCGGTACACCGGTGTCAGTCATCAGCGGTGTGACTGTGCGCCACGACATGGATTTGCACTGTACCGGTAACACGGCGAGGAGTCTACAGCCTGATTATACAACAGCCTATTTATAAAAAATAAAACATTTTATTTTCTTGAAAGCTTCAGCTGTAATCAGAATACTCGACGTTCCTTACGTAGTGTACGTAACCGGTTTATCTGCGTTGTGTGATTTTTCTATTACACAGTCTGACGGAGCGTCGCGATAGCAAATTAACAAATTCAACATAAACACATTTTATGTAATTATACGCATTAAACAAAATAACCTGGTTAAAAATATATAAGAGTAGATTAAAAAGTAAAACATACTTGCTAAATCAGCATGTATATGTGCTGCAGCCTTCATGTAAGGTGCGTGGTAAAAAGCATAACCACCCAGTTAACACTAGAATCGCCCGTTTCCCACACCAATGAACGTGAAAGACCTTTAACCCCCCAAGCAAAACGTACTTCTGCTTATGCAGCCCTTTTGTTTGCGCTAATGTGCCGTTAGTGTTACTAATAAAAGCAGCGAATCTAACGAACCTCAAACGAAAAGCCGTAATGTTCCTAAGAGCGGCTACTCTGTCCTGAAACCGTAAAGCTTAAAAGTTTTCAAGCGCAGTATTTTATAAAATGTTAGATAAATAGACGTAGTTTATTGGTGACTTGAAGTTTGCCAATGTTTGCGACATTTAACAACTGTATAAAATTATTTTTTATACAGTAACAAAGTGAAACAATTAAAAACGTACGTTTTTAGGGTTGCCACCTCTCACACATCTGGCGGGAAACACTTCAGACTCTCACGCTCCAGCAAGAAATCTTATGGCAAATCTATATTATTCCATTATAAACATTAAATCCGCTACATTAAAACCGTTGGGGTAGTTTGTAAACCCTAAAAATGATTTACAAGGTAATACAACTGTTAGATACATGTATGTACATGTTCAGAATTGTCTCAAATTGAATAGAATAGAATAGACTTTATTTGTCATTTTACAGTAGGTCCGTACAAGGAAATTTGCTTATGCAGCCTCTAAAACAATACTCACATACACACTCACTCAATAAATTAACACAAATTGCAAATAACAACAAATAAGTCAAGTGAATAAGTTTATTGTCATATACACAGTAAAAAACATGTACGGTGGTTGGAAGTGCAATCATTTGTGTAGACGGAATAGAGCAATGGGCTCAACACACATCCTTGTGGTGCTCCAGTGCTGAGGGACAGGCTCGAGGCCTAGTCTCACTGTCTGTGGGCGGTCTGTCAGGAAGTTCTTAATCCACATGCACAATTTGTTGTTGACGCCCAGATCAAGGAGTTTGGTGACCAGCTGTTTGGGGATGATGGTATTAAATGCTGAGCTGTAATCAATGAAGAGCAGCCTCGCGTATGTCCCCTTCTCGTCTAAGTGTGTCAATGCTGTATGAAGAGCCGTGGTAATGGCATCCTCTGTGGACCTGTTTCCCCTGCAGACATACTGGTGCTGGTCCAGATTGGGGGGGAAGGCGGATTTGAGATGCCTCATCACCAGCCTCTCAAAGCACTTGGCAATGATGGGGGTGAGTGCCACCGGTCTGTAGTCGTTAAGAATGCTGATGTTGCTTTGCTTGGGCACTGGAATGATGGTTACTGTTTTACAGTAGATTGGGACAGTCGCTTTAGTAGAGACATGTTAAAAATGTTAGCAAAGACATCTGCAAACTGGTGGGCGCATTCCCTCAGCACTCTTTCCTAAATTGCATCAGGTCCCTCTGCCTTCCTGGTGTTCACTGACTTCAGGGTGCGTCTCACTTCCTCCGGTGTTATTAGGAGTATGTGCTCAGTGTTGTCAGGGAGCGCAGCTCCATTATCCTACACGGTTGTTTCAAAGTGGGCATAGAAATGATTCAGGTCCTCTGCCAAGGAGGCATTGATGTTTGTGAGTTGTTCACGACTCTTGTAGTTGGTCAGCCGTTGCATGCCTTGCCACACTCGTGTTGGATCTTCGTTGGTAAAGTGACCCTCTATTTTTTCCTTGTAAGGAGCTTTTGCCAGTCTGATGACCCTTTTCAAGTTGTGCCCGGCTGTGCTGTATGGTGCTCTGTCCCCGAATTTGAAGGCTGTGTTACACTCTCTTAGCAGGGCCTGCACCTCTGCAGTCATCCATGGTTTCCTGTTAGGAGGGATCTTTATACGTGAAGTGGTGGTGATGTTTTCAACACAAGTCCTGATATAGCAGAGGACAGCAAATGCATATTCGTTCACATCCTGATTAAAAAACAGGGTCCAGTTTGTTCATTCAAAGCAGTCTTGTAGCTGCAGTGATGCATCTACAGGCCACTTCTTTACAGTTCTGATAAGTGGTTTCTGTTTTTTAATGATGGGGCGAGTCACTGGAATCAGGAATAGTGACAGATGATCAGACTGGCCCAGATGTACACGGGGGAAGGCTTGGTACCCCTCTTTGTCAGTAGAATACATGCAGTCCAGTATGTTGTCCCCTCGTGTTGCACACTTAACATGCTGGTCAAAGCTGGGTAACACAGTCTTAAGATTGACATGGTTATAATCGTCGGCTATAATGAAAACACCCTCCGGGTAGCTATTCTGTTGTTTTTCTATAACCCCGATCCTAACCATAAACCCCTCCTACTGGACACTGCAGCGATATATACTTGCACTAATTACTACGAGATAATTATGAGATAAACACCTAAAGGCTTCCGTAGGACTTAGTTTCGTTTGTGTTCGAGCAGTTTTCAGGGCTCTCAAATATTGAAGACAGACAAGAGTGACATTCCACTAATCCCCCCCCCCCCCCGTCCCCGTCCCCGTCCCCGTGCTGTCCATTGTCAGAGGATCAAAGGGGGCGCGGGTCGGATGGGCCGCAGGAATGGGGGTGTTTCATTAATAATTTTATTATTAGTGTTGTTGTTATTAATTGCCAAGACTTGTGGAAGAAAATATTTGATACATGGCACTGACATTTCAACCAAATACAAAGTATTTATTCAATTTCTCTCTCTGATAATGTGTGTGTGTAAGAGAGAGAGAGAGAGAGAGAGAGAGAGAGAGAGAGAGAGAGAGAGAGAGAGAGAGAGAGAAGAATTCCATGCCTTTTCATTGGTCGTTGTGTTGTATTTTACCCAGATACAATACTGCTATTTTCTGATTGGCTATTGTGTAGGGCCTTTCTTTTTTTCGATTGGCTGGTAAGTGACAGGCTCTAGGACTCCTACGGAGACGCGCTTGTTTCATAGTGAGGCGCTACTGTGCCCCGGTCTGAGAAATATTGGGCTCTGCGGCGTTCTAGCCTACAAATTACAATTATTTCTCACGCGGAAAAAAGACAAAAGACTGAAAAAAGTAACTGTCACGCTCAATGCGTTACACTTGAGAGCCCTGAGTTTTTATGACTTTAATAAAAGCAAAACTTGTAAGCTGTATTTCGCCTACGAGCGTCTTTGCCGCGCAATGTTCCGGTCCAGCCACGACATTGTTTTCGGTGAAGTTTATATGTAGAATATATCATTCATTAATATTCAGGAATGCGTTTGGAATTTTCACGTTTACTGCTATCCAGTTTCAAACATTTGTTAAAAAAAAGTAATCAAAAGCAGTACGATATAATTTTCATTATTTCGATGAACTAATCAAAATACATTGCCTATTACATTTTAACAACTCGTAATCTGTAACATATTACATTTCAAAAGTAACTTTCCAACACTACCAAAGAATCCCAACATGGCTGTATTACGTTAAATTTTTTATTACCGTACAGCATAAGAAACTACCAGAATAACTGGTGTACAAATTTCCAATAACCAGTAGATGGCGCTGCACTCAACAATCACCAGTAAAGGCGTCCAGTTCAGTAAACCAAGCCTTGGTTCTTGAATTCAAAAAAGAAATAAAAATGAGAACTGAAATGGGATTGGTTATGTGATAGAAAATTAACTATACAAATAAAGTAATTAGTCATGTGTCTTTCTTCACTGGTATTAGTTTTAAAAAATCATAAAACTTGCAGTTTTGCCAATTCATGCAAATATAACTGTACAAGTTGCATCACAAATTTTGAGGAAAGATGCAAATGAAGTGTTTTTGGATGCAAAAAATAACTCCTTGAAACTGGGAAACATTAAAGAAATATTAAAAGCACTAAACTTTGTAATCCATTTTAATCGATGCCTAATACACTAGAAGAACATGGGTTTGTCTCATGATAGTACAGAGAGAGGAAAGAGAACGTGGCTTTGTTTTATAACAATGTCAGAAAATAGGAGAATGTGGGTCTGTTTCATAATAAGACAGACAGAGAGCCGGAGCGCGCGGGACTGTTTTGTAAAAACACAGACAGCAGGCGAAAATGGAAATTTGTTGTCTTGCTTTTTCTGTTGCCTTTCAACAATAACAGAAAGAGACCCGGTACGTTTTCTTCTAGGAGTGAATTGCCATAAAAAAATCTGTGACAGTGGATCATCAAAGCTTAGGAGGAGGTCCACAGATGTCTCCCACCTCTATGATGAGATCAAGAACTCCTTTTGCCCTCATATATAATTCTGCTGCCTGTATTCTGCAAAAAAAAATAAAAAATGGAGAAGACAGCATTTTTCATTTGTAACCTTCCTACACTGAGCTTAGACTGGCCCGACTATCCACTGTGACAAAAAGAAGAGTCCCCAATCCCTTGTATTATTATGTTAATTAAAGGTTCTTCCAATGACCTCATCTGTGCAGAATGGAATCAGCGGCCACTCAGGAGAACCTCTTTGCAGTGCTACATGTACATGCTGGTTTCTGCTGAGCTATTTGGAGAAAAATGAAATGAATGAATGAATGAATACCCCCACCCACCTATTTCATGTTTTAATAAGAAGTATACACAAATGTGTTATCACACACAGGCAGACACGCATACATACAGACTTGGTATCTATATCTTTATGAAGATTCTCCGTTCATTTCTATGGGCAAATAGAACCCAACTATGACGACCTTAACCCCCACCCATCCCTAAGAATAACCATAAGTAACCAAACAAAATACAAGTCTTTTGGTCTTTTTAGCTTTAGATTTGAGACAAAGTCTTATAAAATTGAGTTTGTCCTTGCGGGGTCCATTATTTGGTCAAAATAACAGGTTTTTATCACATTGTGGAGACATGGTCCCCACGGTTGGCGGAGGCAGTGCGATGCTCTGAGCAACGTTCTGCTGGGAAACCTTGGGTCTTGGCATTCATGTGGACGTTACTTTGACACGTTCCACCAACCTAAACACTGCTGAAGGCCAAGTACACCCCTTCATGGCAACAGTATTTCCCCCAATGGCAGACATGGTCCCCACAATGTAATATATACTTGACCCACACACATATAACACACATATAAAATATATGTTTTAGTGTATCCTATTTTTTTCTATATATCAAAGAGACCAAACTGTGATGGATAGGTAGCTAGATCAGAGCATTTTCAAAAGGGCCAACCTTGTGGGGTGTTACCAGTATGCTGTGGTCAGTGATACCAGAGGTGGTCCAAGGAAGTGAATTGGCGATGAGGTCTTGGGTGCCCAAAGCTCATTGATGTGCATGGGGAGTGAAGGTTAGCCTGTCTGGTCTGATCCCACAGGAGATTTACTGTAGGGCAAATTTCTGAAAACGTTAATGCTGGCTATGATAGAAAGATGTCAGAACACACAGTACATTGCATCGCACTGCGTATGGGGCCAGTAAGACCAGTCAGACCAGTTAGAGCTCCCATGCTGACCCCTGTCCACCGCCGAAAATGCATATAAGGGCACATGAGCATCAGAACTGGACCATGGAGCAAAGGAAGAAGGTGGCCTGGTGTGATGAGACATGTGCTCTATTACATCATGTGGACGGTCAGGTGCATATGACTCGTTTACTTGGGGAAGATATGGGACCAGGATGCATTACGGGAAGAAGGAAGGTTGGCGGAGGCAGTGCGATGCTCTGAGCAACGTTCTGCTGGGAAACCTTGGGTCTTGGCATTCATGTGGACGTTACTTTGACACGTTCCACCAACCTAAACACTGCTGAAGGCCAAGTACACCCCTTCATGGCAACAGTATTTCCCCCAATGGCAGTGGCCTCTTTCAATAGGATAATACGCTCTACCACACTCCGATAAATGCTCAGCAATGGCCTGAAGAACATTAGATAGAGTTCAAGGTGTTGACTTGGCCTCCAAATTCCCCAGATCTCAATTCTATTGAGCGTCTGAAGGATGTGCTGGACAATCAAGTCCGATCCATGGAGGCCCCACCTCCCAGTTTACAGGACTTAAATGATCTGCTGCTAATGTCTTAGTGCCAGATACCACAGGACACCTTCAGGCAATAGCGGAGCCAGAAATCATTGCGTGGGTAGGTCCATAGAAAATTAAGTAGGCCAGTCCAATAATAATTCACTTGGTGACATAATCGCACTACAGATTCAACTATGTATTTTTTTTCAGTTATTAAATGACCCGTGGCATTACTTTCACCAAATGAACAAAGAGAAAGAAAAATCTACAGTACATTTCTTCCGACTGACCGAACCACACACACACACATACCTGTCAGACATAATTGCTTTATCGTTCTGTATTATTTGCTGTGAATACCGATTGGGGCTGAGCTGCATCTGGGTGGGTCCAGGATGGTGGTGCCGACCGAGGTCCCCTTCAGAGGTCCGGTGAAGTGCCTGCCTCAGTGGCTCAGAGCTGTTGTGGCTTCACAAAGGGGACCTACAAAATATTTGGTAGGTGGTTTTAGTGTTATGGCTGATCAACACACATTGTATACTGTACACATCTTTGTATGTGTGTATATATAAATAACCCAACAGAGCAGGTGGCAGGTGTGTGCAAAACATGCATGCAGAAGGTCTGTCTCCCAGATACAAAGATTTTGAAGGAAACAGCTGTTTTAAAAGTGTTTGATAGATGGAAGAAAAAACAGGTAATTAGCCGCAGTAAATGAATGTTGAGGTTTTTCCTGCTGTTACATGCTGAACGCTTCACACACTGCACACACAGTGACTGGTAGCGTGTTACTTTGTTTGGCAGCTCAACAATGTTGTTTAGTAACATTGCAGAATTCCTTCCATTCGTTTCAGGTCAACGAGAAAAAACACATGAGAACCATTTTAGCGCAATCAGGAATGTTTAAGAAACATTTGAAATGGCTCAGCCATTTTGTGTACGGGATCTTTAAATAAATGTAAACACCTGTATTTGGTAACCATGGTGAGATAGGAAAGACTGGAAAGCACAGGATAGCAGTGAGCGGTGTGAGCTGTTTTGTGGGTTATTGCTAATTTGCACTTTATTTCCTTCTTATAGTGTGAATGATCATTCCTATGCAATCTAATTAGTATTTTACCCTATACTTACCTTAATGTCTATAACTTGTTCCATCACAGATCTGTTGTCATGGAGACAGCAACCATTTCACTTCCTCTTCATTTATTTACCATGGTCTGCTCTTGCTCTCGTTCTCCTTAATGCCTTCAGCTTTCTATTCCCTTTCTCCCTCCGGTCATGCCAGGCACAGCAGCAGATATAGCGGAGCATGGCGCTGAGAGTCAGAGCTCAGTAATAAATCAGTAAGAGGGGCCTTTATTGGCCGATTGGACGCCTGTTGGTTGACATGCAGGACCGTGGTCATGGCATCATTTAGACTCCTTGCTGCTGCCATGTCATTCCAGTGCTGCTTCCCCAGTCACTTCCCCATAGTGCAGGCCTGGGAACTGATCTTCCATGAAGGGCCAAATATGTCAGCCGTGCTCATTTTGCAAACATTATTTTTATGTCCCATGAAAAACAATAATAGACTTGTTAGATTTTTTTGGTAACACTTGTTATAGATGCTGTCATCTATAATGCACTATAGATACCTTCATAATGCATTATAATGACCGGTATAAGCATTAAGGATGCATTATGAAGGTATTATGGTGCCTTATAGATGCGAGCTTCATAAAGCATTCATAATGCATAATAAACATGGCTATAGTGTGATTCCTTTTTCTAAATATTTATAGCCGCGTTTATAATGCTTTATGAATGCGTTATAGTGTGTTATGAATGTGATTATAAATTCTTCCAGACATGGCATTCATAGGAAGCCTTACCAATTTTATCAAATTAAATGACTTATTGTCACATCACTAGAACAAGAGAGTCTTGGGTATAGAATTTCCCATAAGCAGTGAAACACACTTAATGTACAACAGTTGGTACTAAACATACGTATTACCACATCAGAGACAGGAATCCGATCTGTGCGGGGAAACCCCATTGGATTTCAAGTCCAACACCTTAAACTCTCGGCCACCATGACTATGAAGTTCCTGTTGTATTTCCCATACCAGCAGTCGGGGGTAAAACCAGAAATCTGTACTGCTTTTTGTATTATTATTATTATTATTATTATTATTATTAGTAGTATTATTATAATCATCACCACCATCATTATTATTATCATCAATAATAATAATGCTAATAATAATAATTCCAAGAAAGATTTGAGAGCAAACATCTCTTCATCTTCCTATACTTGAACAATAAACTTTTTTCTTTTTTCTCTCTCCATTGTAATGATTGCACAGGCTAGTGAAAATAGCTCTGCAAGCCAGATATGGCCCACAGGCTGAGGTCTGCCATAGAGTGATGCCTATTGGAGTGTGCGTCTGAGGAGTATGAGGAGAGAGTGATATGTTGACGAGAGGTGGGCGCCCCCACAGCCTGCTGTCTGTCACGACAGGGGTTAATGACATGAGGCGGGGAGTCCCTGTGTACTGTACCGAGGGGCCCTGCAGGTGCTACCAGGCATCCCAGGCGATGTCTGACACGGAGGAGGATCAGAGGAGCTGCCTTATGTGGGCTCTGACCTCTAATCCTGCAAGTGTTGGCGGGTTCTGTAGTATCGTTATGTAATGTAGTTTTTTGGCGTGTATTTTGGAATACACATATTATGCAGGTTCCTGGTGCTTCAAATAGTGCTCCACATAAACCAGTACTCTATTCAGATCAGTAATTCAAAGAAAAGTGACAAAGGGTGAGAACAGTTCACTTTTTAGAGGGAAACTAGCATTCCCTCTAACGTCATAACAAGAAGGCAAGCTTGACCATTTTTTTCTGTGTTTGATATTAAGATTATGGAGGAATGATAAATCTCAGTTTTCTTTGTACAGCAAAGGGATGATAGCCTCCCATCTCCCTGGTTGCCAGTTTACCACAACAACCTGTTGTCACCGTGACCACCGATGGAGAGAAAGTTCAGCAAGATCCTGAGTCACACAAAAACGTGTGGGTTGTCTCGCACAATTAAATGCACACTTCCCTGGAACACTGACAGAAGGAATGAAATGGACTCTCTGGCTGATCCAGGTCAAGTATTTTCATCGGTACCTGATGGGCATTTTCATCTCCTGCTTGTTAAACTTCCACTATTATCATTTTTTACCCATTTATATTTCCAATCCATTTTGGAATCTGAACGCTAAAACGTGGTAATAACATTGTCCATTAAAATTAAAGCAGTTACTGTAAAGCACAACTGTCAGTGTGTTTGTAACAATATTTTTTTATATTAATTTGTGTTTGTTAGTAACTATATTTTATGAAGGTGGCAGGGTGACTAGGCTGTATAAATACCGATCCACTCTTGATCATCCACATAGGCATTCCTGGTATGAAGGACACTACCCCTGCAGGAGGAGTTTCTGTAAATGACAACATGGTTAGAGCACAGCATATTGTGTGGTTCCTGTACGACAAGCCAGGATCTTGCTGCTTCTTTCTGAGATAGATGTTTTATAATCGTTTGGCATGAATTTCATTTCAAACATTCCTCTGTGCCGTCTCTCACGCATCTGGCGTGACACTCACGCTTTTAGACTCTCATCCTCATGCAATAAATCGTGTGACAAATCCATATTATTCCATTATAAACCTAAAATTTGCTACATTGGAAACGTCGGGGCAGTTTTCGGGGCACTCTTACATACATGTAAATGTATATGCATGTATGTACAGACTTTTGCAGAAAATCTTACGCCAGCCAGCTGACCAAAGTTGGCAAAGCTGACCCTTAGTGGATTCTGCCAGCCTGGAACCCAAAACTTATATAAAGTGTCCCATGAATCGGACAGAGCATCCATGCTCCACTGACGAAGAGGAAGAAATTAGTCTTTCATAATTACTCTTGTACTTCTTTTGTACTTTGGTGGTTCTTTATATATGGAAGACAGGTGTGAAAACAAGAGAGAGACAGACAGAGAAAGGCAGGTATCCATCTGTGTAGTTATGACAGTCCAGCATCCAGCTCCCGTCACAACCTAAAGAAAACAATGTTTGAAACTCATAACTCATGGTTGTTTGTCAGCCTGAGGCTGTATTTGTCTGTCAGTCTGAAGCTGTATTTCTGTTAACTTCAATTTTAATCTGAAGCTGTGTAGAAGCTCCCTCGGTTTTACGATCCGAAGAACAATTATAACCCTGACTGAGCAAAGCAGGCAGAGGAAATGACTGATACTGGGATAGAGAGAGGGGAATGTGCCAATGTGCCACGGTGGATGTCGGGGGAATGGGAAATGGAGCTGGTTTCTTTATCATTTAGTTCAGGGAGCCCCTCTGCAATATTCCCCCGGCTCATTCTGCCGCACAGTTTAAACGCTTGCCCCCCCCCCGTACTATCTCAGGATTTGTTGATGGTCTGAGCCAGACATGAAGTACCCATTATAAAGTGTATGTAATTACTACAAAAATGTACATCATATGTGCTCCTGCGGGGGGCGGCATGGTGGTGCAGTGGTTAGCACTGTCGCCTCACACCTCTGGGTCCCAGGTTCGAGTCTCCGCCTGGGTCACATGTGTGTGGAGTTTGCATGTTCTCCCCATGTCATCGTGGGGTTTCCTCCGGGTACTCCGGTTTCCCCCCACCGTCCAAAAACATGCTGAGGCTAATTGGAGTTACTGAATTGCCTGCAGGAGTGCATGTGTGAGTGAATGGTGTGTCCTGTGATGTTCCTTGCTTTGTGCCCATAGGCTCCGGACTCCCCACGACCCAGAAGGATAAGCGGTTTGGACAATGGATGGATGGATGGATGGATGGATTATAGACCCATTGTATGGAACTGATCACAAAAGCCAGAGCTTATAATGTAAGCCAGTGACGGTCTTAAGTGAGAAAAATGGCAGAGACAATGATATATAATAACACGTCTTTATTCAGCTACCCACGGGACAGGAGTGCCAACCAACAGGTGGTCGCCTATTCTCAGTTATTCTCCTTATGACACCAAGATCTGCAGAATTTAGCAGACAATTATAGCGTATAAAACAAGCTGAACAAAACAGCCACAACAACGAAAACGTTGTGTAAATTTTGGTGCAAATTAAAATATCGAATGAGTCCCATTAGACAGCTAACAAAGGCCGCTGTGTACGGAGTAGCTTAATACTTAAACGACATTTTGCAGTAAAATACTGCTTTTGGTTTAGGTTACATCTAACATTAACATTATTGAATCTGTCCATTTATGCAGCAAAATCCAGTTTCCAGGCTGTGCTGTTCAGAATCTCAGGTTATCACATTCTTCTTGATTCACACATTCTGGAATTTTCCATTTTCTGGAAAATATAAATGTACTTGGGCCCTCAGGTATAATATTTTGTTGTGCCTCACACTGTTCAAATTCCTATTCTTGGTTTTTTATTTACAGTCATGATTATTGGACTTTGCAATCAGAAAGACCTGATTTGCATATTATATGAGAATGCAGCTCCTTTGCTTTGACTATTTATTGTTATTTGCAGCCAGAAAATGGGTTGGATCTCAGGTTTCTGCACTTATGTAGATTTACAAGACAGTTCAGAAAGAAAATGTGCGTGTGCCAGTTTTGATAAATCTGAATTTTTTCTTGTGATGAGATTTAGGCAAAGTTTGATAAATGAAGCCCCAGGAATCAAATACCACAACATTGTGAGTAGTTAAAGTTCATGACTCACCATGAGAGCAAGAAAATCATTACATGAAATGCTCCTTATTTGAGATGGAGCTTGTCAGATTTATAGGCACTAACACGGCATGTTTAACAGTGTACTTTTGCAGTCAAATCGGCAATTGACACTTGGAAGAAATTAATGTTGCCACGGGTGACAGTTCAGGTGGTGAACCTGTATTACAGGCCAGACAAGCACTTGCATGCTTGTTTCAGAGAAGTGCATTTTGGGAATCCTGGGTGACAAGCTGATGGACACCATGACCGGAATCATCACACTGGATGCAAAATTATTATGCATATTTCGCACATATTTAACAGCTGGCTCATTAAAACAAATAAACCGAGACATACAAAAGAAAGAATTATGAAAACAATTTGTATAAATGCACAACATTTGATAGAAAGGGAATTCAGGATAACTTTGGAAAAATAAATATTGATTATTCAAATAGTGAACAAAATTGGTGTATTTATATCTACATTCTGCATTATAAAACTTGTATATGAAGCCTAAAAAGCACTTCTGCTTTAACTGTGTGATCAGTCTTGAAAAGAAAGCAGAAATACCCTCGAATAGTAGATGTAAATCTATTTTTAGTAGTACTTGTTTTTCCCACTGGCACTGGAAGGCAGCCATGTTTGTAAAAGGTCCCTCGGGTGATTTGCCAGTGATCTTCCTCAGATGTTTTCTAAAATTGATTTCAAAATACATAATACTGATATGTAATATTTGGTATGTTTAAAAATGGTAACTAAATGGTATAGGTCCTTTTCATACTGGGATAGATAGATAGATAGATAGATAGATAGATAGATAGATAGATAGATAGATAGATAGATAGATAGATAGATAGATAGATAGATAGATAGATAGATAGATAGATACTCCACATATTATCAGCAATATACAATTATAACAATTCAGCTATAATTTTACAATACAATCAGTACAATACAAAAACAGTACAATACTACACACATGAGGTGTTATGGTAAATGGTATACATGCCAGTGAATGGTAAATGGTATACATGCCGGTGAATGGTAAATGGTATACATGCCAGTGAATGGTAAATGGTATACATGCCAGTGAATGGTAAATGGTATACATGCCAGTATTGTGTGAGGAGGGGGTTAAAGGAAGGGGCTTAGCGTCCAGCTAGCTATGGGGAAAGAACGGTGTGTGAAATTAAACAAAGTGGTGGAGGGGAGAGCAGCTGCTGCTCTGGTGTAGTTTTTACGTTCCTCTTATGTCTGAGGACATGGTGGCGGCATTTAGAGGCAGCTGTGCAGGAGCCATGTGTGGAGCTGCTTTTAGACAGGAGCTGTCAGATGGATGCAGAACCCCGGCAACATTAATCTTCTTAGGCAGGAAAGGTGTCCTCCTCTTCAGCTCTGCATTGCCATGAATGAAGCGAGACCAAGGTTTCGCCAGGCCTAATTTCTGTGTTTTATTCATTGCCTTTTCTAGGCTGACGTGCTATTTTTATGCAGCTGTCTATGTTATGAAATTGCTGACGGTAGAAACTGTGCTGATGGATGCCGTGATTCAAGCAGGCAAGCTTCCGGAAATCAGGCACTGTCCCCGAGGTGCGGCATGCTGCAGGGCACACAGCTGCGGCAGTGCCGGCCGTAGGCAAGTGCTGGTGTGTGTCCCATCATGCAGTGCGCAGATACTATGCAGTGGCTCATGGTTTAGTAAACAGCTCCAAGTACACAGAAGAACAGTAATTTGCTGAAGATAATCCAACACAGAGATCATTCTCTCTCTCTAAATACCGCTCTTGTGTTACTGTTCGACATTTATTTCAAATTTTTTCCCCTATTAAACTGTCTGAGAAAATAACATGTGTTTGCATACATTTGAATACATGTACATGTGTATGCATTAACAATGCTTGTGTTGGAGTTTATGTGCCTGAATTTCGTTATGAGACAGACAGATACTGATGCAGTTTTGTGCTACTTTTTCCTCATTCATGCTTGTTCTTTGTCTATTTAACAGCCCACAGAGAATATCCATGCGGATAATCAACACGCCGGGAAACAGTAAATAAGTTAAAAGCACATTTCTTCTGCCGACACAGTATTACTTGGCAGGGAACTTTCAAACAGCATAAATTCTGGATTTATATCACGTATAAATGAATCGATAAAGTATCTGCCTTAGCATAGATTGATTCTATTCAGGGGATCCCTCTGCCCTTATTGTGAGGCATGCTGGTTGACCACAACCCTGAATAAGCAGCTATTGCATCACTGGAATGAGTTCATAAGGAAAACTGAGTGACACTGGAAAGGCAATCTTCATTATCTATTAGCGTTAAAGGCAACATGCAGCTTGACGGGCTCTATTTGGGATCGGAAGGTGTAAGCTCCAACCTCGGCACAATATTCACATGTCTTTGGGCCCTTGAGCTACACCCTTAACCCCCAGCTCCATGGGCACCGCTGCAGGTGGCTGCCAAGCTCGCTCTCACCTATAGATGCATCATGGAGAGCAAGATAGCATAAGCAGGATGCGCATTCCCCCACTGGGATCCTGCTTTATCTATTTTGTTTGTGGGGAAGTCTTGGCAGCTGCTGAATGATTTTTAATTGAGCAAGAATATATAAGACATAACAGACTTGAGTAGATGCCACGTAGTTTCAAAGCAAGCATTTAAAACATATACAGCTCTTGCCCTCACCAAGCACCATGAAGAAAGCGTTCCTTAAGGAACCCCGAGTGAACAGAGCCGTCATAATCACCAAGCACCATGGAGAAAGCGTTCCTTAAGGAACCACGATGGTACACAGCCGTCATAATCACCAAGCACCATGGAGAAAGCGTTCCTTAAGGAACCACGATGGTACACAGCTGTCATAATCACCGAGCACCATGGAGAAAGCGTTCCTTAAGGAACCACGAGTGAACACAGCCATCATAATCACCAAGCACCATGGAGAAAGCGTTCCTTAAGGAACCACGATGGTACACAGCCATCATAATCACCAAACACCATGGAGAAAGCGTTCCTTAAGGAACCACGATGGTACACAGCCGTCATAATCACCAAGCACCATGGAGAAAGCGTTCCTTAAGGAACCACGATGGTACACAGCCGTCATAATCACCGAGCACCATGGAGAAAGCGTTCCTTAAGGAACCACGAGTGAACACAGCCGTCATAATCACCAAGCACCATGGAGAAAGCGTTCCTTAAGGAACCACGATGGTACACAGCCATCATAATCACCAAGCACCATGGAGAAAGCATTCCTTAAGGAACCACGAGTGAACACAGCCGTCATAATCACCAAGCACCATGGAGAAAGCGTTCCTTAAGGAACCACGATGGTACACAGCCATCATAATCACCAAGCACCATGGAGAAAGCATTCCTTAAGGAACCACGAGTGAACACAGCCGTCATAATCACGGTCCTGTATTTGGTACTAGACAACCGTTGTTTATTTTGTTCTTGATCGTGTAAGTATGCTGCTTCTGTATGCAAAAAAAGCATGTTGGGAGATGGAGGGAAACCAGAGCACAGAGGGAGAGAGTGGGAGAGAGTGTGTGGGAGACATGGGGAGAGAGAGAAAGATAGAGTGAGAGAGAGCGAGAGAGCAGCAGGGAGCACTTGCAGTGGAAGATCTGGCTTTGTTCTGAGGAGAGCTGTCCGGAGGGAAGGTTCTGGAATTAGAGACCGCTGTAGATCTGATGAATGGATATTTGTAATTCACACAAAAAACTATAAAAGAAAAGAAACCACTTTTTTGGGGACTTGTAACTTCTACTAATTTCACACCTGCTTCATTCAGTTTGTGAAGTAGAACTCTAAGAGTTCTGGTAAGCCCTGAGTCACTCTCTGCCGACGTGAAACAGTTTTTTTTTTTTTTTTTTTCTGCTGTGTAGGTCATCAGCTTGGACTCTCGTGCACGAGACAGGAAGTGCTGGAGGGGAGACTGAAGAGGTGCTAGGTGTGCTAGTGCTCACTGGGGCTGGTCGATCAGTGCGGGGGCGCATGCCCCAGGCCGTCATGGCAGGATGTACTCAGCGATGTCAACAGGGGCTACTGAAGTTCTTCCAGTGTGTGCGGCGGCTGATCTCGGGGACGCTCAGCAAAGGTACCGTCTTCTCCTGTTACACCCCGGCAGCTGAATGTCTGGATACCACTGAGGCTAATGGCTCTGAACTGTGGGTCTTACACATTACAATATATCATAAATAAGAAGTGATGAGAAAGAAAGGAGGAAAGGAAGAGAGAAAAGATGCAGACTGTGTGGGTTGGATGCTGGGAACTGGCAGTTTTTCATATTTGTAGCCAAACATGTGTCCATGTGCTTGCAGTAAACTTTGTGTGAGCGAACAGAAGAAAATACTTTTAGATTTTAGTCCATGGCTGTGTGTGTGCTGGACAAAGGGAAGGTTTAACTGCATCACTACAGCAGAAACAACCCACAGAGCATGCAACCAGGTGACCTTTTAAGAAACCGCTACTGAAATCTTCCTCATAGAAAGCATACAGTAGCACTGTACGTTATGCTAGTATCAAGCTTTGGGCTGAATAGTCTTCCTTCGCAGCTAGTATAGTGCTGGCGTTTGTCGCTTGTGTAGAATCTGAGACCACAGCCATTAAAGACCAGCAGTAAGACATGTATTGGTCATGTAGTGAAGCTACAGGTTTCACATTAATCCAACATGACACTGGTACTTAATCCCTGGTCGAAGTTGGGTTCAGAGTTACTGGAAACATTCGTTGCTGCTGATATCCATGCTGTATCAGCTTGGCGTATCCCATGCCAGTTTGGTGAAAGGCTGCTCTATTTAAGCATTTCTACAGCTGCAGTTAGATTTCGGTCACTTTCACTGGCCACACACACATCTTCAGCTGGCTTTGTCTGTCTCTCCTCTCCACTGGAAGCTGAACCAGAAGCTGCAGGGATTTTTTTTGCAGAAGCCCTAAATACTGCTCTGTTCCATTTACCTGAGAGGTAAAATCGGAGCTGGGAATGACGTCACACCGGCATTCCAGTACCAGAAGCCAGAAAGCCATTTAGCAATACCAGTTCTAGACTGGTTTGTTGTTAGCCATTGTTAGCAATACCAGGGTTTTGTGCATACAAGCACAGAAATACAAATATGTTAATTAAGGCATCAGCTATCCGGAATTTTGAAGTTGGAACTCCAACTTCAGGAGGAGTTCTGATTGAAGAATCCTACTTCCCAGTTCAAATGGACGATAGGAAAGCTTTATTCAGTCACAGTCCTCCTTTCTGTTTTGTTCTGAAGAGCGAGGCCCCATTTGTCCACGTCGTTTTATGAACCGCAGCGGTCAGAGGCTCCTTATCTTTATGAGGTTGTTTGTGCCGAGTGGGCGAGTGAAACGTGCAGGTGTGAGATGCTGAGGACGTCCCTGGGCTCACGGGAAATGCCAGGGAGTGAGACGCAGCTGAGCTCCGAGGCGGCAGAGCAAGGGGCCCATGTGGCATATGTGTGAACCCAACCGGCAGGAATATGAAAATGAATCCACAGCAGATGGCTATAAATAGCAGCCGTGAAATGATGCTGAAAAACAAGCGCATGTGGCCTTTGTTTTAAAAATATATATATATACATATATCGCTTTGACTTAACTAACCAGGGGGTAATGAGGAACAGGCGTGGACTGTTAATACCACAGGACAGGTGGGGAAGGAGGGTGTGGGAGGACCAGCAGCTCCACCCGCTGGCCCTCACAGGAATAGGACAGGGGAGGCTGGAGTAGATCTTGACAATATACCAGGTCTACTTTCAATCTACCCCTAGAAATAAAATTACTAAGATTTAAACTGAAACTAAAATACGTAAAAACTAAATAAAAAATTATCTTCAAAATAAAACTAATAAAACCACGCTGAAAATTAACACTAAACTGAATTCCAAGTAAAAATTAAACATAAGATTAAAAACTAAATCAAGTCAAACGTAAAACAACGTTATGTCACACGACCTTTATTCTTTCTGTGAAACCATTGACATTTATTTGCCATTTGCTTATTTTCTCCTTTCATCATCGTCATCTTTCTTCTATAATGAGGCTGACCCCTGACACGCTGATATTGCATCTCTCCATTGCCCTCTTAATCCATGAAAGATCAAGTTGTGAACTGTCAACAGAATGCTTTCGGTATTCAGCTTAAATATACACTGGGCATCTTCGACCAGGAGGACATCTGTGTCGTCTAGCTCTTCTGCTGTCAGTGTTTCCTGTCACTACAATCCCTGCTTTGCTTTCTTCACTCACAGTTGCTGTTTATCCCTTTTCATGCTTCATTAATTCAACAGCAACATGCTTTTCTTTAGAGCTGGAAGGACAAAGGGTTTTACTTTGGAGGGATCCTGTGGACCACATTGATCTTGTAACTGGGGACCATAAGCAATGTAGTACAATAGAATGGAGACTGACATACATCACTATTCTGCTCTGTCGGGGTTAGAAGTGGGGATGGAGATTACCGGTTTTGGTGGCCTAACCCTGCAAGATGAATCGTCCTCTTCCTCTCCCCATTCCTTTGTGTTTCATCTCACACCTGGGGCCGTATAAGTGAGGTGGCTTTGATCAATACCAAATCTACCTCCTCATCGTACCTTCGACTATCACTAGTGCCAAACTGTACTGTACAAAGCAAAGCTCATCATAAGTTATCTACACACTAAGCCTCATGCCCTGGTCAACATAGACATTCAAACTTTGAATCCAAACATCAAAAATGTTCCACTTGGTTAATGTGTCCATCCTTCTTCAGCCTTAAATGTCCTTTTCCTTCACTCTCTTCTCCTCCTTCCTCTGTATTGGCACTTGAAGCACATTAAAGCTGACAGTCTACACCATTACATTTAGTTGTTTTAATCATTCACCCTCCATCCTTATATAATCCTCCTCTTCCTGTCCTTATTTGCATCCATCTCCGTCATGTACAGATGTGATAAAGTAAATCCGACCACACATTCAGGAAGAACCCAAGGCAACTATTTGTTTGTGTCTTTGCAAAAAATACTGGAAAGTGTTGCGTGGGAGGGGTGCGTCTAATACCGAGTGACGTAAAAAAGTACTTCAGTGTTGAGTATACAGGTATGGGCTGATCTGTTTTATTCAGATTTCACTGCTTTTGAAATATCTCATTAAAGAAAACATTATATAATCAGATGTAAAATTTTCAGCTTTATTTATTGAGAATATTCTTCCTTTTTGGTAAATGGCAAACCCTTGAAATTTCCATGGCAACAAAGATAGAGATTTATGAGGTATCTGCAAGTGAATGTGTATGTGTGTTACTGCGTTAGTATGATAATATTCACAAATCTATTGTAATCACAGCAGTTATGAATCAATGGTCTTTATTAATGTCACATCTATTCTCTCTTGACTGATTGATGTTTGATTCTGCTGTGTTCAGCCTTGTTACGAAACAAAATGAAATGCTGCCCTCTAGTGGTTACACTACTGCACATCCAGCAAGTAGCCAAAAGAAAGGTATACACTGAAACAATATACGCTTGCATTTTCAAAACTATTTCATTAATAACTTTGAAATTATGTAAGTTTAAGTTTGGCTCTTAAAATTTGAAAAGTCCCCAACTAACACCATGTACAAAAATCTTTAAGGGACTTGGGCCCGGTTTCTCGATAGCAGTCACTCTAAAAAAATATCTTACAAAAGGTATTTGTTTTTCTATGTATGTTTCTCAAACAATCTATCACAATATTGCTCAAGCGAGAGCAGAGAGGAGTCAAGAAACTCCTTAAATGCGACCTTAATAGGCTCCAGAACGCCTGATTGGTTGACATCGATGGCTTGAGAATTGATTATTCCCTCCATGCAGCAACTGCTTGACTGCCGCATGACAGATAGTGGTGTTCTTTATAAATATAACACTGCAGGAATACCTCATAATATTACATTAATCAGAAATGGGGAGAAGCTAAAAATAAAATACAAAATTAACAAAATGAATCATCTAACTATAAATACGATTTTCTCTTTCAATTCCTATTCATTAGCACTCGATGGGAGCGCCAATATAAAGTATGATAACTTGAGTATAAATTTTAAATTCCAAGATGAAAAAGATCGGACCACTGTTTTTGTTGTGTGATTTCTCACGTGGTCCCCTAGGGGGAGCACCACAGAGACAGTGGCCCCCAGGTAATTTGAAACAAGTAGTGTATGGGCAGTCCAATTTCTCACCACTAGATGTCAGGCATCCTATGGCACTTCAGTTATTTTTTTGCCAGTGTTTTACATTAAACCAGAGGTGGAGTGGTAGGTATACACAGGTATACGGTGAGAATCACAATATGAAGGATAATCACTTATATCTACGCTCTTTACCCGATGCTTTTGCCAAAAGTGACATAAAGGTAAGCGAATAGCACGTTATAATAAATATTAAATATAAGACACATAAGTCAAGCGAAAGGGGTCAGGATGAGCATTTAGGCTGAAATTTATAAAATTTATTCTGATTAAGGAGACATTAATGAGGGATTAATGAGTTGTTAATACGGGATTACTGAGGGATTACAGAGGAAGAGATTGATGTGTGAGATGGCAGATTGAAAACCGCACCCCACGATGTCACCGTTCGATAGTTGCATCTAGTTGTTGACGTCGCATTGGGTGGAGCAAGGCTGAGGTGCATCCCGGATGGGCTGCCAGTCCATCGCAGAGCCCACGCACACAATTATACAATGTGGGCAATTCACATTTCACATCTGAAAAAGCAAAAAACACCGTGCCTATTATTGTAATATAAGAAGGCGTAAAATTCAAAGGTGCTCTTCTACTGGGAAGGATTTTGGCATGAAGTACCCTGGCCAAGATAGGTTTAGGTTCTATTGAAAAGGTGACTAATTATTTATCTTCCTAAGCTTCATTTTTAGATATTTAAGCATCCCACCAACTGAGTCACAGTGAAACATGCAACATAGAGTTTGGAATTAGCATATTGCTTGTGTTGAATCATCGTGCAGATTAATTTGCTGTTACCTTAATTTGTTTTACAGCTGCAAATGAGTCATCTAAAACTAACTTTAAAACAGGTTAAGATAGAGAGTGTACAACGTTTAAGAAGGGCAAATTAAATTTAGGGCCATGCATTATGGTCCGTGTCCTGTTACACTGTGGTGAATTACTCAGTCTGCAGCAAACATGCAAGTAGGTATCGCGTTTTACACTACATACAATTACAAATGACTAAAAAACATTTTGAATCCTTTGAATTGTAGAAATTACAGAAACAACCAAAGAGCCAGTCTTCCTGTTATCTTCTGAGAAACAATACGAAAAGGTAAGACACTTTCAAAGCACAATCACCAGTGGACCATGTGTGACTGCTGAAGACCACACACCCTGCAAATATAATCTATGTCACAGGGTCATTGGCCGGGACAGTTACCTAAACATGTGTTGAAGCATATTCATGATGCACTTGAGTAATTGTCCAACCATAAAAATTACATAACGCACAGGTGATCCTGCACCTCAGCGTGAATGACTTTGATCCAGACGTCTGTACTCTGGCTTATGCTAAAGCTGGACTCTTCCCCTGGTCTCGACGGTGGTTAACACAGTGGTGCTTAGTGCTCCTTAGCATGCACTTGCACCCATATTTGTAATCTGTGATTTGGCTCATCCCTCCTTGTTGCATATACAGTATTTGCTGCATCAGCTTGTGTGAGGTGAGGTGAGGAAGAGATTAATTAATGCTGGGCCCTTCGCTGCCAGTTCTCAGGCATCCTGCGATCTTTTTCCGGTTCTTTACAAAGAAAGTACTATTGTTAGACTCTCTTTGCCCAATGTCTCTTTTGCAGTCCCTGTCCCCTTCACTCCCAGTTCCCCCTCAGTCCCTCTACCCTTCACTCCCAGTCCTGTCACTCCCTGTCCCCTTCACTCTCACTCCCCCTCACTCCCAGTTTCCTCTCACTCCCTCTCCCCTTCACTCCCAGTTCCCTCTCACTCCCTCCCCCTTCACTCCCAGTTCCCTCTCACTCCCTCTCCCCTTCACTCCCAGTTCCCCCTCAGTCCCTCTACCCTTCACTCCCAGTCCTGTCACTCCCTGTCCCCTTCACTCTCACTCCCCTTCACTCCCAGTTCCCTCTCACTCACCCTCCCCCCTTCACTCCCAGTTCCCTCTCACTCCCTCCCCCTTCACTCCCAGTTCCCTCTCACTCCCTCTCCCCTTCACTCCCAGTTCCCTCTCAGTCCCTCTCCCCTTCACTCCCAGTTCCCTCTCACTCCCTCTCCCCTTCACTCCCAGTTCCCTCTCACTCCCTCCCCCTTCACTCCCAGTTCCCTCTCACTCCCTCTCCCCTTCACTCCCAGTTTCCTCTCAGTCCCTCTCCCCTTCACTCCCAGTTCCCTCTCACTCCCTCTCCCCTTCACTCCCTGTCCCCTCTCACTCCCACTCCCCTTCACTCCCAGTTCCCTCTCACTCCCTCTCCCCTTCACTCCCTGTCCCCTTCACTCCCACTCCCCTTCACTCTCAGTTCCCTCTCACTCCCCCTGTTCCCTTCACTCCCAGTTCCCTTCACTCCCACTCCCCTTCACTCCCAGTTCCCTCTCACTCCCTCTTCCCTTCACTCCCTGTCCCCTTCACTCCCACTCCCCTTCACTC
This sequence comes from Brienomyrus brachyistius, assembly GCF_023856365.1. Taxonomy (NCBI): domain Eukaryota; kingdom Metazoa; phylum Chordata; class Actinopteri; order Osteoglossiformes; family Mormyridae; genus Brienomyrus; species Brienomyrus brachyistius. Next base: position 11,245,421 of record NC_064550.1, read on the forward strand.
CCAGTTCCCTCTCACTCCCACTCTCCCCTTCACTCCCAGTTCCCTTTCACTCCCTCTCCCCTTCACTCCCAGTTCCCTCTCACTCCCTCTCCCCTTCACTCTCAGTTCCCTCTCACTCCCCCCTCCCCTTCACTCCCAGTTCCCTCTCACTCCCACTCCCCTTCACTCCCAGTTCCCTCTCACTCCCTCTCCCCTTCACTCTCAGTTCCCTCTCACTCCCCCTCTCCCCTTTACTCCCAGTTCCCTCTCACTCCCGCTCTCCCCTTCACTCCCAGTTCCCTCTCACTCCCACTCCCCTTCACTCCCAGTTCCCTCTCACTCCCTCTCCCCTTCACTCCCAGTTCCCTCTCACTCCCTCTCCCCTTCACTCCCAGTTCCCTCTCACTCCCTCCCCCCTTCACTCCCAGTTCCCTCTCACTCCCTCTTCCATTCACTCCCAGTTCCCTCTCACTCCCTCTTCCATTCACTCCCAGTTCCCTCTCACACCCTCTTCCCCTTTACTCCCAGTTCCCTCTCACTCCCTCTCCCCTTCACTCCCAGTTCCCTCTCACTCCCTCTTCCATTCACTCCCAGTTCCCTCTCACTCCCTCTTCCCTTCACTCCCAGTCCCCTCTCACTCCCTCTTCCCCTTCACTCCCAGTTCCCTCTCACTCCCTCTTCCCTTTCACTCCCAGTCCCCTCTCAGTCCCCCTCCCCTTCACTCCCTCTCCCCTTCACTCTCAGTTCCCTCTCACTCCCCCTCTCCCCTTTACTCCCAGTTCCCTCTCACTCCCGCTCTCCCCTTCACTCCCAGTTCCCTCTCACTCCCACTCCCCTTCACTCCCAGTTCCCTCTCACTCCCTCTCCCCTTCACTCCCAGTTCCCTCTCACTCCCTCCCCCCTTCACTCCCAGTTCCCTGTCACTCCCTCTTCCCCTTCACTCCCAGTTCCCTCTCACTCCCTCTTCCCCTTCACTCCCAGTCCCCTCTCAGTCCCCCTCCCCTTCACTCCCTCTCCCCTTTACTCCCAGTTCCCTCTCACTCCCGCTCTCCCCTTCACTCCCAGTTCCCTCTCACTCCCTCTCCCCTTCACTCCCAGTTCCCTCTCACTCCCTCCCCCCTTCACTCCCAGTTCCCTCTCACTCCCTCTTCCCCTTCACTCCCAGTTCCCTCTCACTCCCTCTTCCCCTTCACTCCCAGTTCCCTCTCACTCCCTCTTCCCCTTCACTCCCAGTTCCCTCTCACTCCCTCTTCCCCTTCACTCCCAGTCCCCTCTCAGTCCCCCTCCCCTTCACTCCCTCTCCCCTTTACTCTACCATCTTGCCCTTCAGTTCTCCTACATTCAGCTTTATCCTGCTGACTGATCCCTTCCAGGCATGATTGCTCAGTTGTTTCACCCTCCAGTGAATAAGAAAACCACAGTTTTCCTCTTTGTGTCACAATGGTTTTCACTTTATATTTCTCTGCTCTCCTTGCTGGTTCTGTAGCTGACCTCTGATCAGTTTTGATACAGATGGACATACCCTACTTCTGTGTGAGAAGGTACACTTGGCTGAGAATGGGAGTAAAGAGAAAGAGAAAACACAGTGCAAGAAATAGAGCAAAGAGATGCTGTTTACATATTGCATCATTCTCCCGGTGTTACTCGTGAGTTAGTGAAAACGTCAAGAGACAATTTTTATTTGTGGCAGACTACTATCGCTCTGTCCCACGGTGTGTGTGTGTGTGTGTGCGTGTGCGCGTGTGTGTGTGAGGAGTGTTTTTCTGTGCTCCCTCACAGCCCACAAATCAGAGGTAAAGGCAGCCGATGCTTGAGTGCCACCAGAGACTCAGAGAGTGACAGACGCAGACTCAGAAACACAAGACAAGATATGGGTTTGGTGATGGGAACCTATTCAATGCAGTCGAAACGAGACAGTTACCACCAAGGTAGGAGCTATACTGTGTGCGTGATTTCATTAACTGGAAAGTAATTCATTTCACTGGACAGATTGCACATCTCCCAGTGTGTATTTCATCAGATAGTGTGTCATTTTAATAACAAGACACTGTAGAATTACTTCACGATATGAGTGCGAGAGAGTGAATTTATGGGGAGTGGTGAAGCATTATGAAACTGTAAAGTGATGGATGGGTGTGACAGAATGAATGTGTGTCACAATTAATATGTTCAACATGACTAAAGCGCTAATTAGATATTGTTTCTTTAAATGGTTCTGTTGAAGTGAATGCATTTGCGAAATTTTCTTCTGGGTTCTTTGAAGGTCGATGTCTATTTTTCAAAACAAGTGCTACTTTTAAAAGCATGGTTCAGGTTCATGAAGAAAAATGAACGAATAATAACAGAATTACAAGCGGGCGATAACTTTCTTTAGGTTCAATAGGTTTTACGTGCAACTGTAATAGGTTTTATGTACCGTGGAGGTATACAGTACTTGCGTGTCAGATAGATATGTGTGGTTGCATTGCCCCCTACTGGTTCCCAAGCAGTAGTCATGGAATTCAAAACAGGAAAGGAACGCCCCCTTCAGGCCAAATACTTATTTACAGTTTATTTAGCATAGGGGCGGCCAATCTTATCCGCAAATGGCCGGTGTGTATGTAGGTTTTTGGGGTAACCTATAGATCAGCTGTTCAAACCCAGGTATGAGGACTCTTCAGCCAATCAGTGCTCTAATTAGTAATCTAATTAGGGAGTTGCAGCAAAAAACCCATATACATAATGGCCCTTTCTGGATAAGCCTGGCAACCCCTGTTTTAGCAGATGCTTTTGACCCAAGTGTCATACAAGTGAGGATTAGAATGAAATTAGAATAATTGAATCATAGATTCCGGAATAACTACATATGTACGGTAGAAGGAGAGGATTGATGGTGCCTTAGACAGCCATGGCAGTGGAGACAGAGATTTTAGTGGATTTGGTAGAGAACTGGAAACTACCCAAAAGGTATCAGCTTGCTGACATTTTTACACATTCAACCACAGGACCCCTCAGACAACAATAAATACAGGCAGCCAAGGTATATATTCTCAAAGTCTTTCTTTAAATCAAAACTGCTGGCAAGTCGGAATAATAATAATAATAATAATAACCATAACTACATATGATACTGTACTGTACATGGAGCCGACAAACGGCTGAAGCCATATAATGTTTTCATGAGTATCACAAAATTGTATTTAATGCAATTTTTCTAAGATAGTTTTCGTGGCAGTCCATTTGTAAGTCCGATTTGTCCGAACGTCAGATGTTGTTCACTCGGGGAATAACCCGGGCACTGGGACAGATGCTTTATCTGCCCCAATGTACTGATGCGGGGGGGGGGGGGGGGGGGGGGGGGGTCATGCTCTTTTCATCCCAGTATGGATCCCTGTGGTGCCAGTGCATTTATAAGCCCCCGGCACTGTGTGCAGTGGCAGCAGACCATAATTTCAGGTGTGGTATTTTACCGCTGATTGACGTCAGGCTGAATGTTCCTATGGAGACTGACGGCACATTGCTGGTCAGAAGCACAGCTTCGAGGACCCTGATCAGCCACCGGCAGGGACCGATTTAACGCATTCGACACTGAGGGCTCCGTGCTGCTTCAATCTGCTTAATTAAACGCTGCTTCAGATCCCACCATATGCGGAGAAAACGGCAACATCCTCGCATGCATCTGCAGACAGGCGGGAACCAACCGGCTGCCCCCACCTAGCAAAGCACCACTTTGCTGCCATGTAATTGCTGCTATTTTCCTGCATCCGTTCATCCCTCTGACTCTGTACCATTTCTGAAAAGGACGCCATATATAAGGTTTACTGTCATGTAAACCTCCATCTCCTTCCCCCACTTTATCAGTTCGCCCACATCAATCTCTGTTCCCCCCATATAAGCTTCTTATTGCATACAGCTTCTCCCCCCACATGACCCAGCTTTTCTCTGCTCTTGATCCTAACCCAGGCGATTTCTCACACTCAGATCCTGGCTTTCACCCTCCTCTGCTCCCTAACATGCAATTTATCTTGTTCGCCCCCAGCTGCTAACTAACGGAGGCCCCTCCTTCCATCCACCCTGCCGGTCCTCCGCGCTTCCCTATTCCCCTGACTGAGTAGATCTCTCCCAGTAACCTGGTGCACCTGAGAGGGAGACGGCAATCTGGTCAGGAGATAGACAAGATGAAAGATCACAAGGAAGGAGGAGGGAGAGGAAAAGCGGTCAGTCTGCAAAGGCTGGGGGGGGGGGGGGGGGCGTGTAATCAGGAAGACACACCCCCTCCATATAGGAAGCCCATCATGTCTTTAACACCACCGACTGGCCGGGCTGCAGCATGGCGATGTGTTAACACTTACGTAACCGTGCTTAGCTATTCAGACCCCTATATCGAGGGTTATTTAAAGCACCTGAACAGTCCCATCCACAAATGCCTACGCAGGCAGTTATGTGCCAAAGGGCGTCAGATTCCAGTACCTCGCAGGGTCCAAAGTAAACAGTGTGATTTAAAGACACAACGACGTAGAGTACAGAGACATATAAATCTGACCAACGTAGTCTAAATGCACTGGGATTTAAAGACAAGATTAATCCAGAATGAAGAGTATTGATCTCAGTTGTCTATATACTTGATATTGTAAATATTTATTACATAAGGAAATAAGTAAATAAGAAAAAGACTGCTTTTCAGTGGTATGACATAATATGAAATCACCATCAATAAATGTGCATAGCGGCATTCGGTAGAGTAACCTCCATGCTACCATGAAATGTCACCTTCCTCCATAGAGAAAAATGTAGCACTCTCCTAATGAGAAAATATTAACGCAAATTAGATAAACCAGTTAGTCTATTTCTAAAAGCTTTGGGTGAATTAGTGATATGTCGAAAGAGCTGCCAACATTTCTGCGCACATTCATGTGCCCATGAATATACAGATGCACACTTTGAAATAATCAAATCAATAAATAAAATTCGAAAGATCTGAAAGAGACTCTTGGCTTGTAAACAATGGATCTGTCCAAATGAAAGTTGCCCTGAGCTGACCCTACAGTGTTTTGCCATTAAAGTGGAAAGCTAAAGTGTTCATAGTCAGACGAAAATATGTGTAGCTGCTAAAATGCAGCTAAAAATATTTCTAAGCAAACACCGTATAATATACAGTGCATCAAAGGCAAGCGTCACCTCTGATCTGATTGACATTTTTTTGGCTGTTTCGTTGGTTGCTGAGCATGCGAAGGCTGTAATAATACAAGGCATAGATGGATAGGCGAGGAGCCTTTGGTTCTGCCTAATGCGGTTTTGCGTATCGCAGCCCTGGCCAGCTGGTGACACAAGGATCCCTGCGTGCTGTGTTTGCAAACTGAGCTGTGGGGGCCGGAAGCCCCCCATGTGTTTAGCTGTGTGAGAGCAGTAAGCTGAGATTAATGCTGGAGTGAAGAGACTCATACCTATTCATATCACATGTGGTGGAAAGAGAGGGGGGGGGGCGTCAGCCGCAGGGGGGGGAGATCGCATACAAATTAGTGTGGGGTGCAGCAGAGTGCGAAAGATTGAAAATGTGTGAGAGGAAAGGCAATAAAAGAAGGTGCGGGCGACACTTAAGCTCTGATGTCGACGCCATGGCAGAGGTGGGAGGGAGCAGGAGCATCTAGGATATAGGGCGGGAGTGAGAGCGAGCGAGAGGAGAAAGGGGAACAGGGGAGGGAACCTGGGCAGGCAAAAACATCCAGTCTCTGCGTGCGTCTGGAAGACACGAGGAGAACAACTCCTCTGCCACACATTCGGCGGGCGCGGGTTAGAAAGAGCCAAGCGGACGACTTCATAGAGCGGAGAGAAAAGAAAAGCAACAGCGCGAGACAGCTTTAGTGGGAAGGACAATAAGAGGAGAGGGGAGTGCAAGTGAGGCTGTTTGGAACGCCGGTTTCCACGGTGATAACATGGGTGCAGTGGTGGGCACTCTGACCATGCAGACCAAGCAGAGGAGGCCGTCGAGAGGTAAGTCAGCACAGACGGAGCCATTCGACTTCTCGAATCGCTCGCTGAAGCAGAGCGGCACCCCGACACTGGAAGACTGACTAATGAACGTAATCGCTGCGATTGGCAATCCGCGTAACGGAACAGCGCGGGGAAAGGCGGAAACTCGCGCGCTGGCAAAACGGCAAGTGCGAACGTGCTTCACAGTCACAGGCCAGCATGAACGCTGACCGTCAACACGGCTCTCACAGGTGTTAGCCAGGAAGAAGTGGCGGAAGTGAACAGAAAAGCAGGAGATTCAGCAGCACAAAATTACTGGCAGAATTACAAAGTAATTCATCTAGGACTATAGGCTTTGGGGAAGCATGTAAGGCTGAGGTTCTCTAAATTGTGGGTAAATGTGTGTTAAAAGAATCACTCTGTTGACTCATTTATAGAGTGGGGGTTCTGCCCTGCAAATCATTACAGTTTATATATATTCGCAATATTTGCATGAAGTGTATGAATAAGTATGTATTTTACTGCATGTGTTATAGCAACGGATGTGCATCTATGAGTGTGAGCATTTATGGTGTCAGTGATTAAGTGAGTTTCTGTACGCATTGTGTGAATAAGTGGGTGAGCACACCGTATGACATCCTGAAGGTGTGTAAAATGTGTCGGTGACCGACTGCGTGTTTGTTGTGAGTGTTGTTTACATGTCTGGCCAAGTGTGTATGCATGTAGTGTGTTCGGGTTACGTGACTGACTGTCTGATTGAATGTGTGTGTTTGTGTGTGACGTAAATGAACGAGCATCTGTGTTGTATAAATGACTAATTGATACTGTGCACGCTTTGTGTAAATTATTGAGTATGTGTGCCCGTCTTCTCAGAACGCGTGCAGGATGTGTTATTACACAGCTCACAAAGCCACTTTCCTGCCAAGCCGATGGCTCAGGAGTGCTGTTGTCATGGTGATGTGGAATTGAGGGGTTGAGTGGGGAGGAATCGGTCACTGCTGATAAGAGACTGGAAGTGCAACTGGTCTATCACGTCGGGAAGTGCAGCAAAAATTCCCGGAAGCCAGACTGTGATTTTTGTATAACATGTCAAACATGCAAAAGCAAGAAAAAAAAAACACTGAAATATACAGGGCTTATTTTTTATTACTGATGAGTTAAAAATGTGCATTCTTTCCTAAAAAATGCGGGAGAACCATACACGTCCCAGCCAAACCTCATATTCACGTCCCAGGCCCGACCCAGATAAGAAACCACAGGCAATGTCCACAACTCAGAACAGTCTCAATACCCAGACCTCACCTGGAACATCGATAATCCAATAACTCAGGGCATAACCATACGTCAAATCATTCACTGACCAAACCAAAGCCAGCGAAGTACCACATGAAAAATTTGTGGATATCAGATAGACGTCTTCTGTATGTTTATCGCAGTATATGTCTTATTTTTCCCAGTCTAAGTCACTCGCATTGCCCAAACTCCTGTGACTCACATTCACCTTATCTCAGTAATCATCAGTTGTCTAATCCCGGTAACTATCTGTCCCTTTTTATAAAGGCATAACCTGACAGTCCCAACATGGGAATTGTCTTTTCACCCACCCCATCTTGCTCTTTGTGAGACACACAGATACAGGTTTAGGTGAGAGCAAGCTTAGGGGTCACAGCGCAGGGTCAGCCAGCATGCAGCGCCCCCTGAGGCTTGGGGGTCACATCGCAGGGTCAGCCAGCATGCAGCGCCCCCTGAGGCTTGGGGGTCACATCGCAGGGTCAGCCAGCATGCAGCGCCCCCTGGGGCTTGGGGGTCACATCGCCGGGTCAGCCAGCATGCAGCGCTCAGGGGGCCAGTGCCGGTATCAGTCTGATGGTCCCGGGATGTAAGCTAGCAATTTAGCTGCCACTGGTACGGAGTCCTAGCACACTGAGGCACACAGCGCCCCCTGCTGTCTCAGAGATCTTCACCCCCCCCCCAATGCCTATAACTGCCACTCCCCGTTTCTCAGTAACTCAGTAAATTATGCAGAATCTCAATTTAAATAATTACTCCAGGGCATGGGGCCTGGGAGCTCGGTGGACGGCACTGTGGTCGACCCCTCCAGGCTTGTGAGTTTGATACTCATCCTGACACTGTATGTGTGTGTGTGGAGTTTCCACGTTCTTCCTCCTACAGGTCAAAGATGTGCAGTCTTGGTGAATTAGTGTCTGCAAATAGCCAGTAGTCTGTGTGCAGCAGAGATGGACTAGCATGTCAACAGAGCCCTGTGCCTCAGGCGCAATGTGACCCTTTTCAGGATAAGGAAGTGACGGATGAAAAGGTTCAAAAGCTAGATGCTTTCAGCACTATTTCCACTTTCGATGAATCCTTAGGCCTTTTCGGTTGGAAGTGGATTTTATTTTTATTCCTGGTTTTATCCCCAAATCTCCCTCCTACACTCTCTAAGCGCTGGATTCCCTCAAGCTAAGATCTTTTAATCCACATCATCATCTAGCCCTCCACTTCCCACGTTTCTTTTTCCCTCCTTCTGCCTTCATTTCTGCTTCCTATAGTCAGAAAAAGCATATACTGTAGGTTTCCAATATTCAATGAACACCATTAGGTACACCTAGTTAGTACTAGAACCCATTTGTGTCTCCCGAACTGCTTCAAGGTAGTCGATTTGTCCTTTCAGAGCAGCTACTCTGCACGTGACTGATGTATTGAGTTGTTATTTTCGTATTTGAGGTTTTTCTGTTAGCTTTAAGAAGCCCGGCCATTCTCCTTTGACCTCTCCATTTAATAAGATGTTTTCAGCCACAAAAATGCATTTCACTGTTGCTTTTCACACCATTCTCTGTAAGATCTAGGAACTGTAGTACAGGAGCTCCCCATAGAGTGGTGGTTTCTAGGAGGATGGAGCCACCACCATATCGCACCAACAATCACAAAGACGAAGATGGTTTGGTGTTTCAGTCATTCCAATGCTTACATGAACAATAAGTTAACCTCTTGACCCTGTCTGAATACTTGCAGCCGCATGATTCACCACATAGGGAAGGACGCGATTTACATTATTAAGCCGGTGTACCTGAGTCTGTGTGTGTGCTGAATACATTTACATTTATTTTTATTTAGCAGATGCTTTTGTCGAAAGCGACAGATACAAATGAGGCAAATAGCGCATTACAAACATATGTGCTGTCAAGGAGTCGACTAGGCGTAAGTGCAGCTAGGCTGAGCTCCCGACGAACAAACATAGATATATACGAGTGAGCACATCTCTTTATAAAGAAAGTGATGTGCAAGCGAGTTGGGCAGAGTTCAGGCTTTCTTAGTGTAATCCCACTGCACTCTGCTCGCCCAGCTGCTAAAGCCTCACCTTCTCCGTTCCAGGGCATCGCGTTTGGTGAAGGGGCCTGGTTTGAGGAGAGCAAGCTGCATGTGATACGTGAATAAAGATGATAAAAAAGATGATGAAAAAGCAGCTAAATAATGAGCAAAACGGTGAAGAATAAATGACAATGAACGGTAACTCAAAATGAGATCACTATAGACAGACAATCAGATGTGCCGCAGTGAAAATCTGGGAAAATAAAATGTCACTGAATCTTGTACATAAATTGAAACATTTGTTATTGATTTTAATCACATGCAGGCACAAACTGTCTCCATATCTTGTAGTCTCCATCTTCACTTATCACCAGTCTGGCTATGCGATGTTCATAGAGGATAGGGCTGTGTGGAATAACTTAAGTGCTGCTTATTTATCTGAGTTTATGTTCCACATCTGTGTTTCCTGAGACTTCCATCACCATCTGTTTAGGGCTGACAAAACTGCACCATTTAAACAGCTCTGCCGTCAAAGTAGCAATCACCCACTCTGCAAAGCATGCAGCATCCGCCAACACGTTACCATGACAACGTCCATCTTGCCCACTTTCTCATCCTTACAGCCGTAGCATCCATCTTCTATGCCTACTCATTTGTTACTATGACAGCATCCATCTCCCTCATCATCTTGTCTGTTACTATGGCAGCATTAGGGGAATCTTTCTTGGGGGGTAGTGTTGTCCAATTACTGATTAATTCAAGTAATATACAATAGTAATAAGAAACACATTCACCTAAAACAAAGCAAGCTTTTCCGCAAAAGACTCTTACCATACTAGTGACATAGGATGGTAACACTATAGTCATATATGTGGCCATTTGCATTTTTTTCCCCTCACATCTAAGCCAAATTAACCGGACGTTTCCATAACAACAGGAAACTACTGAAAACGTTAAAAAGAGCAGTGAAAGTGAGGGGTCAAATGGGGAGATCGTCTTCCTAGAGTGCAGTAGGAAAACAGCAAGCGGGAGAGAAAAATAGGGAGAGCAGATGGTAGGGTGGTATTTAAGGAGATGGCCTCAGAGGTTGAATGCTACTGGTTCAAGTCCCAGCAATAGGCCTAACAGTCTTACTTCCCAGGAAATAAGTATCTACAGAAAATCATGTGTTCCCCAGTTACAATGCGTCACCAAAGCATGATATTTCAACACAAACAAATCTATCCCAGGATTTCCCTACGGTATTCATAGTCTCCTCTGACCTCAAGACAGCTCGAATCCATCTTTGCATTTTTTATGCTGGTCAGGATTGTGAGGACAAAGCGATCAGTAATATTGATATTCATTTTAATATGAATGATGTTCATTTTAATTTCTGTAAGATCTGTAAGTAAAAAAAAAATGTTTAATCATTCTTATAGACATCTGAAATTATTTGAGAACACTTAATATTCAACTTAGGAAAGGTAATAAAGAATTGTGGTAGACCTAAATCAGACACACCCTTCAATCCCTCTAGGGCAAAGACTAGCTTTATGTTGTTGAGAGATGTACTAAATCATTTTGCCCTTATATCCATTTTCTCATATATATATAAGTCAGCCTGAAGCCTGTTTAAGGAAGCTGTGCACCTTGGATTGGACACCAATCCATCACTTCAAATACTTGAAACATTAATTCACCTAGACTATAGGTTATTGGACTAGGAGTGGAAACCTATGTGACCACAGGGAGAACATACAAGCTTTTCAAACATTCATTTCACTCTTTCAGACATCTGTACGTTATTACACTGGCAGGTGGCAAGAGAAAGGGCATCTCGGTCATGAACAGCATGATCCAATTCACTCGTGAATGAGCTGAGTGATGAATCACTCAGTGAATGAGGAATCGCTCAGTGAACGAACTGGACAATTCGGGGCAGTTGACTACGATCACTTAATTCACCAAAAAGATTCATTCATAACCAACACAAGCCCAGTAGGTTTTACACTGCTCTTACATTCTGTGCAAGATTCCAAAAAATCCGTAGAATACTTTGAAAAATGCCAGACAATCACCTTACATCCTTAAACTCAATCAATATAATCCTGATCTTTTTTACTGTTCATTAGCATGATTATCATTAGCATAATAAGAATTTGAATAGTTACATAAATCAAGCTGCCACTGAATAATATCAGATAGTTTTCCAGAGCAACGAATTATGCTCACATATAGCCTCAGTGGTCCCAAGGGGATTGATCACATTGGCCGCATTAGCCAATAAAATCCAACACTCTTCCATACAACCAAAACATTCTGAGCTCAAGAAACACTAAATTATTGGCTGACTGATCATCTGATACAGGATAAAGGCAGCTATCGAGCTACTCATGTTCTGGAATACGACACAATAAAGCACTTCAACACAAGGCTTCTGTTGTCAAGGTCTATTGATTAAATCTATTGATGCATGGAGAAACACAATGGGCAACAATCTAAGGAGACGGTAAGAAACGTGTCCTATTACCAATATACAGATCATTGAAGTTAGGAATGTCATCACCTTATGCTGTTTCGGTAGCGTGGAAATGTAGTTCTGAAATAAAAGCCTGAGGGGAACCAATTACCCCAACTGTGATGGAAAATTTCCCCTATGTTGATGGACAGCTTTGATTAGGCTCTAGAGGTAAAGCTGTTTTAACCTTTCCCTTGTCTTTATTTTCCTTCTGTATGCCTTTTTTGATTTCTTGTATCTAGGAATGTAAATGTGTGTGGAGACTGTATGTTGGTGGGACTGAATATGCGTTACTGTGTGTATGATTTGTCTTCTGAGGTTTATAGCCTTTGGTGAATAAAGCATGCGAACTGGGTTAAGTGAACCTCTGTACTGCTATGAGGATCAGGACTGTGACTCTGACTATCTGCTTGCTTCATCAGTCGTCTCAGTTGCAAGTGCAACATGTGGTACATCAGAAATGAGTGAAGAAGTTATTGGGTCTTTCTCTACTTGGCAGCACAGCACAACTGTGAAACTCTGCTGCAATCCAACGACAATGTGATTGTCTAAGAAAATATATGCTGGCTAAATATGTTGCCTTGTTTAGGCTGGAGGTTAGATGCTATAATAAATATCTGTTTACTCCCCAGTTGTAACGCCAACTCATACCCCAGTGTCCTCTTGTCAAGACACTAACTCCGGGATACTTCCAAATGATTGTACATACAGCAGAAACCTAAGCGATGCTCGCTATGACTTTCTGTGTGTGTGTCCACAACCCCAGATAAGTTGGACGATGAGCTAGAGATGACCATGGTCTGCCACCGGCCTGAGGGTCTGGAACAGCTAGAGGCGCAGACCAACTTTAACAAGAGGGAGCTGCAAGTGCTTTACCGAGGCTTCAAGAACGTAGGCCACACAATCTTCTTCTTGTTTGCTTGTTTGTTTCTTGAGCACTTCAACTCCATCTCCCTACCAGTCATTCACTGTATAAACATCTGTCATAAATATTCCACTACCACAAAGACCCCCCCCCCCCACGTACCGCCTACCATGACGAAGCATCGCCTGCCAACAGGTATACTGCATCTATGACATTAATCGGTTGCTTCATGCACCATGTTGTTGTACAGTAATATGTACAACAGATAACATCTAGCTCTTTGTCGGTCCCTCTTTCCAGGAATGCCCAAGTGGGGTAGTGAATGAGGAGACATTTAAACATATATACGCCCAGTTCTTTCCACATGGAGGTAAGGATGAAAGAATTTTGGCTTGTCATTGAAATAATTCACATCTGTTATAATTGCAATGTGCACGTGTCAGTTGTCAGCAGTAAAAGTCATTGCTCAAGGTAGAGCTACACTCCCGTTCTGGTGGATTATATTGATATTTATTCAAATCCAAGCCCTTTGCTTAATAGACCTAGTAGGTAGTTAATAGGGCTTTCAAACGATTCATTTTCATAATGGTGACTGACTGCAAAACAGAGATTAATCGCATGATTAATGACATATTCATTCACGTTATAATTTGATTACAGAGGTGAGGTTTATGTGAATATGAACCACAGATGTTTAGTGTACACTATATGGACAAAACTATTGGGACACCTGGCTATTATACCTACAGTTGGTCCCCCCTTTACAGCTATAACAGCTGCCACTCTTCTGGGCAGGCTTTCCACAAGATTTTGCAGTGTGTCTGTGGGATTTTTACCCAATTTTTCAAGATGAGCATTTGTGAGGTTAGACACTCATGTTTGACATGTAGGTCTGGTTCACAATCTCCATTCTAGTTCATCCTAAAGGTGTTTGATGGGGTTGAGGTTAAGTTCTTCCACACCAAACTCACCCAACCATGTCTTTTTGGGCCTTGCTTCATCCTGGAGCAGAAAAGTGTTCCAAACCTTCCTCTAACTGTTTAGAACTATAGCATAGAATTGTCCAAAATGTCTGGGTTTGCTGAAGCATTAAGAGTTCCCTTCACTGGAATTAAGGGTCCTAGCCCAACCGCTGAAAATCAACCCCATTATCCCTCCTCCATCAAATTTTACAGTTGGCACAATGCAGGCAGGCAGGCAGGTAACGTTCTCCTGGCATCCGCCAAAGCCAGACTCATCCGTCAGGCTGCCAGACAGAGAAGCGTGATTCGTCACTGCACAGAACACGTTTCCTCTGCTGGAGAGTCCAGTGACAGTGTGCTTTACTCCACTGCATCTGACACCTGGCTTCGTGCTTGGTGATGTGAGGCTTGCATGCAGCTGCGCAGCCAGGGAGGCCCATTCCATGAAGCTCCCTGTGCACAGCTTCTGTGCTGGGGTTCATGCCAGAGGAAATCGGGAACTCTGCAGTTATTTAGACAACAGCACCTTAGCAACTTTCAGCCCTGCTCTGTTCTTTTACGTGGTCTGCAATTTTGAGGATGCGTTTCTGTTGCTCCTAAACACTTCCACTTTGTAATGATACCACTTACAACTGACTGTGGAATATCTTGCAGGGAAGAAATTTCATCAAGTGACGTATTGCAAAGGTGCCATTCTATGACAGTACCATGCTTGAATTCACTGAGCTCTTCAGAATGACTCGTTCTTTCACAAATGTTTGTAAACCTGACTGCATGGCGAAGTGCTTGATTTTATACACCTGTGACAATGAGACGCCTGAATTCAGTGATTAAGAGGCGTGTCCCAATATCATCGTTCATATAGTGTATCTTCCATATAGTATATGGTATATGGCACCATAAATGGTATGCAATTGAGGGCCAAATGGTTCCGTTAAGAGAAAAAACGTGTGCATTCATTTCAGAGCCAAACTGTCTCTTGTGTCAGATTTACTTCAAATAACAACGAAGAAAATTCTTTTTCCTATGACAGAATGACCCCCTTTGGCCAGCCACTTCAGTGTAAACAAACAGAAGAACACAGCTAACTAGCTAGCATAATAAGTCATGATATCTCAGAATTTTCATCTGCTTAATTACTGTTACTTTGCACTGCATCTTCTAAAAAAAATTTAAGCAAGCTCGCTCCTGACAAACAAATTGGTCACCTTTTGTGAGCCGGAGAAATTCTATTGGTACTGTTATAAAACAGTTGCATGACTCAAGCTTGCAGTTTTATTCTTACTCCAATACCGGCTGTGCACATGAATTTGAGAGACTGTATAGGACAAAATTCATGCTTCAACTTCTCACATGCTATCAAACTTTATCATTAACACACTGTAAAAGTCTTACACAACATCAAACTTATATCCCCGCTAACAATTTTTCATTCTAGGAACGTTCACCGAATGTTACGAATAAGGTATGGAAACGTTCAAAGTGTCCTGTTTTCTTAATGTTCCTAGAACGTTATCCCACAACTACAACTACGAGAAATAATGTCAAATGGCATGGTTGAGTGCAGGTACCACTGTGATGTTGTACGTCAAAGGCCATGGGGTCAAGGCTGGATGCTGTGTTGATGGTATACAAATATAGTTATTATATTATAAAACAATAATTGCGTTAAAAGGATGTCTAGGTTATGTTAAAGTGCTGACATTGACAGAACCTTAGTTAAAATGTATAACGTGGAAATAATGTTCCATTAATTTTACAGTAATTAAGAACGTATTCCGGCAACTTTGACATGACCCTCACGTAACGTTAGCCAAAGTTCTGGGATTGTTCCCTTTTACCTGGGATGTACCGAGTTTGGCAGTACATGCGTGCGTCTTAATTTCAGTTGTTGTTTTAATTAACGGCATCAGAATAGCTAAATGGTTCGCAAAGACATTGCCGAAGGGAAAATGGTTCACTGCTCAAAAATGTGAGCCTTTGTTATAAAACTATCGCAAAGCCTGAAACGGAGTGTCCACTTTTTCTGGCTCAGAACCGCTATGCATAAGCATCAATGTAAAATGTAAACAGTTGCTCAGTGTTAAATTCAGAAATGGGATGATTGTCGTTGACCTTCAGGTACACTACCCAGCATTAAGTGGAATTTAACAAGGATAAAACGATAATAGATTTTATCATCAATGGCAGCAGATAAAGTGCCTGTTGGCTAACACAAAGCATTATACATAGTAGGACTATCATTTATCTGAACTCTGTTCCATTTATTTAATATGTGTTTGCCACGTTCCTCCTGCAAGAGAGTAGGGGAGGCCTTTGGCACTGAGAATGTTCCTAAGAGTATCAGAATCTGCAAGTTTAATTGGAAAGGCTGTAAGGCAGTCATACTAATTCAATTAAGCTGGCTTACATTTCCATTACACTATAACATCATCGTTCAAAGACAGGAAGTGAAATCTACAGCTAACATGATTATTGTTTATACTACTACAGTGTTATAATAATATTCTTTTATTATAGCAATTATAACGAAATGAATTTAAAACAACCAACTCATCTTATTACATCTTCGCCACTTCGGATGTTTGGGTGGTTCTCCCCCAACGTGATGTAGTCCGCGATTCATCCGCTCTGTATTTTGTAATATGCATAGCTGGTTTCTACACTGACGGCTTGCAGATTGACTGTTATTAACGATGCTAAAGTTACAGTACTGGAAAAATATGTTCGTCATCACTAAAATGTTAAATAGTTCTTTTGTTCTTATATTAGGAACAGATGCCAAATGTCCTTTGCGGGTCTAAATGTTTAGTCGTGTAGTTTGTGCATAAAGGTAACAAAGGGAAGATATGATAAAAGCAAATAATGCTAAATGTAAAATGTCCTTTAAGTATCCTAATTCACTTCACTGACTTTCCAGTAATTTCCAGAGTGATGAAATCTCGCAGTTACTTGTAACACTGCTGCTCTGTGACCCTTTGTTATTCCCACAAAGTCTGGTCTTTATAGTGATTGAGGTAAAACATGATGCGATGGAATTTATTACATAACAGCTTTTCTCAATGCAGATGCCAGTACTTACGCCCACTATCTGTTCAATGCCTTTGACTCGGCTCACAATGGCTCCATCAAGTTTGAGGTAACATTCTCTTTCTCGCTTTCCAGTGCCACTTACCATTTGCTATTTTTATTTAGTTGAGAGTCCAGCTGCAGCGTTTTCCTAGCACTTATGCTGGCTGCCGTGCGGTAGTCGGATAACAGCCATGTAACCTTGCAACTTCGTATTTTAAAGTGAATCTGAAGTCTTACCTCCCAGTCAAATAACAAATTGGCATAAAAATAACAAGTGTTGCGGAAGATTTCGTAAAGGGAAATAATGTTAAAAGTAAAAAAGTATACGACTGTACAGTGTATGTGAAAGTTTGCATGTCCTTGGCCCAGTTACACATTTTATGGATTTTGTAAGTAAAACAAAGGGATCCGAACTCTGAATCGGAATAAAAAATATATATACTTTTTTTTCCTAAATTTAATGCACAGTTACTATTTGCTGCATGTGACATCTATATAGGGGCGGCATGGTGGTGCAGTGGTTAGCACTGTTGCCTCACACCTCTGGGACCCGGGTTCGAGTCTCCGCCTGGGTCACATGTGTGTGGAGTTTGCATGTTCTCCCCATGTTGCCGTGGGGTTTCCTCCGGGTACTCCGGTTTCCCCTCACAGTCCAAAAACATGCTGAGGCTAATTGGAGCTACTAAATTGCCCATAGGTGTGCATGTGTGAATGAATGGTGTGTGAGTGTGCCCTGTGATGGGCTGGCCCCCCATCCTGGGTTGTTCCCTGCCTCGTGCCCATTGCCTCCGGGATAGGCTCCGGACCCCCCGCGACCCAGTAGTAGGATAAGCGGTTTGGAAAATGGATGGATGGATGGATGACATCTATATATGCCCAGTCTATTTCCAAAAAATAGAAATTCCATATTTACGTATTGTGATTTCTCCCTGTCTCTCAGGACTTTGTGATGGGTCTGTCTATCTTGCTACGAGGTTCGGTCCGGGAGAAACTACAGTGGACTTTCAACCTGTATGACATTAACAGAGATGGCTATATCAACAAGGAGGTAGGGATTGTCTTACAGCACACTGTGAAACAACTGAATACACGCTGTCAGTTGATGTTAGACAGGTGATTGTCTAACAATGGCTGACGAGAATCAGCAGTGTGTGCTACATGGCGTTATTTGATCTGTTACTGTAAGTGACTTAGCAGTTGAAATTTTCACATCTTACCAGTGTTTCCCAATCCAGTCCTCAGGTACCTACAATCATCCCACATTTTTGCTCCCCTCCCCAGCTCCCTACCCGACTGTCCACATTTTTGCTCCCTCCCAGAATGTAGTCTTTGTCCGTGTTTCCTTTGTGTTTAGAGTCCAGATTTTTGTGTTAGGTGGCTTGTATAAGGTAGAAGGTTGGCAGCCATGGACGGCTGAATTATCCCACAAACGTGACTAGTGTGTGTCTCCATGTTGTTAGGACTCTCTGTGTATGTCTGTAGAGTCACTAATCTATAATGCAATGTCGAAAATCTGTTAAAATTTGGGAGGGCTTGTTGGCGACGTGCCAAGCGGCTCCAGCCTGCGATTGCCTAAAATTTGTTTTGTTAGGCAAAAAGGTGGAACTATTAACCAAAACCTGTCTGCCAGTGTGACATTGGATCTAAGGCATCATTTAACAGCTGCTCCCCCAGGCCGTGTTTGGTAAATGTAGTCGTGCTAAATTAAATTTTGTGTGTTACAGGAGATGACAGAAATCGTCAGAGCCATTTATGACATGATGGGGAAGTACACCTACCCCGCCCTCAGGGGAGACGTGCCTCAACAACATGTGGAGGTGTTCTTTCAGGTCGCCGAGAGACACTCGTCTGGAGCCTTCATTCGGTTACATTAAATCATATCTCAGAATCCTGTTTGTGATTCTACTCACAAAGGGGTCGGACAGGCTCATTCTATCCCTTTCTCTGTCACACAGAAAATGGACAGAAACAAAGATGGAGTTGTTACCTTAGAGGAGTTCATACTGGCGTGTCAGGAGGTGTGTTTTACCTTCACCTTTCATTTTTCATTTTCTTTTTAATTTAGTTCCCTGCTTCTCTGCATTATTCATATCAGTATAAACTGCAAGTGTTGCTTTGCCTACGTTTAGAATCACTATATTTATCTAAGTCACTTTTTATTGTAACAATAAGGATAATATAAATATTTTACATGTTGCGGTTTTCATTTTATTCTCTCTTTTCTCTATTTAGGATGAGAACATGATGAGATCTCTTCAGCTCTTTGAGAATGTCATTTAGTGTGAGTCTGCTTTTCTCTCTGAATGTATATATAATGTATATACTCTGCATTTATGCGTGAATAATTCATGTGTGCAAGTCACACAAGTGTATGTGTTTGTTTTGTGTATGAATACAGAAAGCAGTCTTCTTGCATGCATGTGTGTGTGTGGTAGTGCACGGAATATTGTGTCAGTGTCCTAATTGTCCTAGTTTACTTTTGTCTGGCTCCACCCTGGACACAGAAAAATGTGACACACTTTGCCTTGGCAGGGATACCAGGGACGTCATGGACATTATTCCCTCGTCTCCTACCTCCTTATATTTACCTTATAACTGCACCCTTTTGCTGCCCTCTATGTGTGGTAACCTGGAATTGCACCTATGAAGCTCCTACGTCTGCCGATAAGGGAGAGCAACTCTCGAGATTTCATCGCTGACTTCTCTGGATTCTTGTCGTCAGATGGGACTGTTATTTTGAAACTGATGAAACTTTTATTGTACAAATATGCTACTTGATGCTGACCTTGACCTGTGAACTGTTGTCGAAGAAAGATTTCACACAAGCTTCGTGTTGCGTACACTTAAGGGAGTCTTCTTGCTTGCTGTTTTGTTGTCCTCGTGATAAATGTTTTCAGTGTCGGAATGGCCGTGCTGGTGCTTTTTAGTCCAACTACTGTCAGTTTTTGCTTCCTGCCTTTGACTTGTAGAGGGACCTGTGTTGTGTAATGCAGGAATACACATTAAATCTCTCCCTTTCAGCCATAAGGAGAACAACGGCAAAACAAGTACAAGGTCAATTGTTACAATGTGCAAAAATGATTTTTAAAAGTGTTACGGATACATTTTATTTATTTATTTTTTTTGTTTTTTTAAACTTGCTGAGTTCTCATTGTAGCCCTCAGCTTACAGGAGAAATTTAAACTTTACATTTGGAATATTTTGTGTCCAGTCTATTTGTGCCGGTCATGACAGAGCATTGCATGATATGGTGGACTGTATTCTTTCTGGTTCTGGGTACAGTGGGCTTGCATTGGGAGTCCAGCACACCAAAGGCACAGACTGTTGTGTAGCCCTTACAGATAACATGTACTGATAGCAGTGCTTTTCTATCAGTTGGGTACTGTTTGCTGAAATTGTATGACAATATTTTGCTGAATGTTTAAAAACAAGTGTTGTGTTGTTGTGTATTTCCCTTTTGCATGAACTAAATTTAGATGGGAAGTGCCTCATTGCACAGATATCTAGATTTACTGTTTGGACAATTCACTTAAATCAGCAAGTTAACAACATACTGATGTCTCGTGTGATCTGCTCTATCAATAATATCTAAAGACATGGATACTTCTATCATATACAATAGTTTTGGAGTAGAATATTTGAAGAAATATCACTTTGCTAGTGCAATGATATGCAAAATCTTAGTGTGTCACCTTCCATTGAGAAAATACAGAAAAAATATGTCTGCTTTGCATGGCAAGGGATTGGATAGCACCATTTAAGTTGAACTTATCCTAAGATCATTTAACTGGATCTAGCACCTTACAGAGATATTTGGGGAAATATGTCTAATGAATATGTCTATATGAATCATCAGGCTTTGAGAATTAAGCAAAAATTCTCGTGTTCCTTATGTCTCATGTTCCATATGTTTCTATTACATCAGTGGTACAGTAATAATATGGTAAGAGGTCTTACCCAGCCGATAATGGCTCAGAAGATTCACTTCCGGTCAGGACAGAAGCATATTTCAGGTTTCTGAAGGGGACCCACCATAATGTCCTGTTTTTCTTACAATTAAGGGCTGAAATAGGACATCCCATATTACTTAAATCTGATAAAAAAATGTCTCTGACCATACATTATTCCCCTGTAAAATGACTGTAGAGAGACAAAAAGATTTGAAAATCTCGTATTGTTTAAGAGCTGACCAATAAGACTTTAGGTATTTAAACAAGGACAGCATCTTTCTGTTCACTGGTGGGCGTAACTTTTCACTGTATCATTACGTTAAGGAGGAACCGCGAATGTGTTCCTGTGGTCCTAATTAAGTTGGTCTGATGCAGTGACATATTTGTCTTCTAGCCAAAGCAGCCAAAGAAAAAGGAACAAATAAACAGAACTGTCACCACTGACATTTTTATTTAGTGCTAGATAACACTGAATCGATGCATTTAATCCCTGGTAAAAGTGCAGTTTCTGTGCCATGTGTAACATGGATTATACAGCATAACATTTGGTGGGCAGATGGATAACATATTTTGGTGTTGGGATGTTATATAAATTATGTCAATATAATAAACCTTTGAAATGATTGTATTTTTTTTACCTGTGTGTAAGTGTTTTTTCACTCTACAAAGGGCGGCATTTCAACAACCGGAGTTTATATACTGGGCAACTCCTAATTGCTACTTTTTTATTAACAATGCCAAATATGTGTAACTTCAAATAAGATAAATTGTTTGAGGGTTGCTGGTGCCTCACTGTGTTTTTCTCCCGAAGTCCAAAAATAAGCAGTTTGGCAGATTGCTTTCGAATGACACAGATCTGTGCAAATGATCATTTTCCAGAAAATCCCACAACTCCCATCACTTCCACTGGTCATGCTGGACACTACAGTCAGCAGAGGTGAGACCTTTCTATTTCTAGACACCATCATCAACAAGACTTCAAATTGGGTACAAACAACACCTGCATCACTAAGAAGGCCCACCAGAAGGCCTTCTTGCGTCAGCTGAAGAAAATCACCTCGTTCTATAGAAGCTAACAACATGCTGTATTTCAAATAACAAATTAAAGGCAAAAATATCTTCTTTACAACGGGTGTGGTCTTTTTGTAGTTTATCATTTTGTAGTTTTTTTGTACTTAATCATATGCATTTTTTTCTGATCAAGTTTTGTTTGATAAATCCCAAACCTGCCTCCTATATTATGAAAAACGATATGCGTTTATTGAGATTCCGAGTCTCTTGATTGTCTTCCCTGCGTAAGGCTTGGCATTTTTTTTCAAGATTTTTTAGCTTAGCGGAGGTGGGGGAACCCCGATGAAAAAATGTGCTGATCTGGGGGAGAGACTATCATTGGATATGGAAATTTGGGGGGTTATTGGGAGAAACAATAAATCGGGATCACAGCGGAAGGAAAGAAGGAAAATCAGCAGAAACCTGGGGAAATCGGGAGCGTTAACGAATATCCCATTTTATTATTTAGTTTGATCCAATTCGTCAAGATCACACGCTTTCAAATTGGCGAAAGCGTGCACGTTTTTGCTTCGTATGCGGCGTTTCTAACCCATTACAAATGACGTACACACGTCGTCACGCCCATTTGTGTCAGGTGGATCTCAGATCCAATATGATTGGATAAGGAAGCGATACCGGATCTTACCACGTTCGTGTTCCGGTCGTGCCTGCGCTTTAGAGAGTTAGTGTGCGTGTGGAGAGGTTTTGGTTCAGTTTCCCTTTGAAAGTTCAGCGTGTGGTCTATTGGGGGATGAACGGCATGGACATGGAGCAACTGGGTCAGCAGAGCTTTGTCTATGGTAAGAATATTGTAGGGATAGTACCATAAGATGTATGATAGACGCACGTTGTTAGGCCGAAGAACCAATTAAGTGGAGTTAAGCATTCGTCTTTTACTAGTTCAGTTAATAGTTCAGCCATGCTGCTTTTATTGTTATATACTAAATTGATTTATTTAGCTAACCGACTGTCTGAATACGTCGTTTTGCCTTTTGAATGTGCGATTAGGCACATCTGACAAATTTAGCTGAAGCCAACTGGTGTAGCGGCTGTGCATCTTCTGCGAACACGTGTGAGTCTAGCGGCTCCAAGATGGCGTGGATTGGCCTTTTATATGCATTCCGGACGTTAGTTTTCTTAAATTTTCCTTTCTTGTTAATTCCAAATAAACGGTAGTTCGACGTTTTCGTAAATATAGTACATTTCATAGGTTCCTACAGTTTTTCCCCGTCTTGGTGGCTTATTGGCCACATTTATGTTTTTTTTTCAACCACCTTCCTTTGCACATTAGCTAACAGCTTGGGCTAT
This sequence comes from Brienomyrus brachyistius, assembly GCF_023856365.1. NCBI lineage: Eukaryota > Metazoa > Chordata > Actinopteri > Osteoglossiformes > Mormyridae > Brienomyrus > Brienomyrus brachyistius. The sequence continues at coordinate 11,268,365 of NC_064550.1, forward strand.
AATGCAGTTGATTTGCTTTTTAGTTAAAGGGTACATCTTTACTTGTCTGGAATTAAGTTGTTGTAACGAGCGCCGGAAACATGTTCGTTCACGAAGACGCACCACATGGACGCGACCCCCACGTGGTTCATCGCGTCCCGTTTTCGCCAGAAGGCTATCATTGCCAGAAAGACTCTTGGGCCACAAAATGTGCTAACTATTCTGTCTCATCTTAGGGTGCGAGTTGAAACCTGGAAAGGATGTTGTGTTCAACCCCGAGGAAGATGCGTTTGAGCATCAGTTGTCTTTAAGGACGGTGAGTTTTGCGTGCGTTGTGTTCAATTCACATATGGAGGCATTAAGCAGGTGAGGATGCAGCATGTCGATATAACCGGTAAAATCCCACCCACAGGTCTCTGTAGACCCGACTACCAAGGATGAACTGCAGGTTGTGGAGGTTGAAAGTTGTGATGCAAATGGCCAGACAGTGAAGACAGTACTGGCCTCAGTGAGGCCCTCCTGCCTGCCTTGTGTGAGTTTCTGTCTATCTTACGGGCTGTTATGATGTTTTCCATAAGTCTGTGCTCCCTCGCGTGCCCCTTTCATGCTAGCTAGCATCCTTGTATAATGTTTTTGAACTTATTTACTTTGAAAAGAACAGGTATTCGCACATGGGACGGCCTTGATTCTTCTGTTGCATGTTTTGAAATTTAGATTCTTAATTTCCTGTTGAATGTGTGTATGAGGTTTTTGTAACGAACTGAGCTGTTGGACCCAGTGGAACTGAATAAATCACTTGTGAAAAAATTGCCTGCATGTGTTTCAGGTCAGTCTTGCTGGATTTGAGATTGCTCCCCCAGTTGTGTTCAGGCTCAAATCGGGCACTGGTCCTGTCCACTTAACTGGCCAGCATCTTATCCGTAAGTCCTCTCATATTTGCAAATTTTAGCTGCTGTGTGAGCACAAATGGCTAACTCTGTATATAATTTTCAATGGGTGCGACTGATTTGGCTACCCCCCCCTCCAGTAACTGATGTAGATCAATCGTTTGATGATGATGACGATGATGAAGAGGAGGAGGAAGAGCTGGTGGCTAAAACCGCCAAGAGGTCGGCCCCCACAACAGCCCCTAAACCCCAGGTTAGGCCGTGTGACATTTGTCACATCCGTAGTTTTATGGTCGATGTGTGACTTGCCCATCCCGTGATTGTTGTCACCAATGTGCTTGACGCTTTCCTTCCTCACAGAAAAAGATGAAGATTGAGGTGGAAGATGAAGATGAGTGAGTAATATGGTTCAGTAGTATGTGGTGGCGGGTGGGTGTCTCAGAAGGTGGGGATTTAAGTTTAGACTGCTACTGCAGCCAGTGACATTTTGTTCCGCAAATGAGCGAGATCTTCATGGTGGTAGAGTCCAGCTTTAAGCAGGGGGTTTAATTTCCGCATGCTCCTGTAGTGCATGTTCAGTTGCTGTGCATGTTTTTGCAGTCATGCAGGTGCTTTTTCCCCCATTTTTGGCGTGTTGACTTTAGTTGGATTCTCTGATTGGTTTGAAAGTTGGAACAAACTGAACTAGTCCCGCTTTCTTCCAGTGACGATGATGATGACGACGACGATGATGATGACGATGAAGATGACGACGAGGAGGAAGAGGAAAGTGAAGCTGAGGAATTCCCAGTCAAAGTTAGTGTTCTGAGGCTGGCTGGCCATGGTTTCGAAATCAGAGCAAATCGCTTTTATTGTCACATTAGAACGAATGGGTCACGGGTTCCTGTCTGCAGTTCAGCGCATTAAATGCAAACAGTATGTAAAACGACTGCATACAACTCTACATGTGCACAAATGAAGTGGTATGACACAATACAGCGTACATGTAGTTTACATACAGTATACCATGGTGCAGTACAGTGTAGTGGACCAGAGGTACTCACTGGTGCAGTGGGGAGTCAGTCTGATGTGGTCATTGATGATAATGCTGCACCCTCTTGTCCAGCCCAAGAAGACCCCTGCCAAGGCCCAGCCCCCTGCTCAGAATGGAAAGACTCCTAGCACGCCTGCGGGGAAGCCTAATGCCAAGGTCTGGCCCCCCCCATCCCAAGCAATTAAGGCTTAATGTGGAACAGTTGCTGCTACTTTTTCTGTCTGCATGTACACACTGGCCAGGCAGGATGTAAAAGCGGCATTTAGTTTATATACAGTTCTGTTCTCCCCCCCTCCCCCAGGCAAGAACACCTGATGCAAAGGGTGACAAAAGAGCACAGACTCCCAAGACACCTAAAGTCTCCCTGTCAGTGGAAGAACTAAAGGCCAAAATGATGACCTCTGTGGAGAAGGTTAGTGGCCCCTCCGATCTGTGTGCTGTGCCATTAATACCTGAGGGTGTCTGTCAGGCTTGAGCGCCTGCCTTCTTGGCAGGTTGACCTTGGTGTTGGGACTGTGTGGGTGGGACTCAATGGCCCGTTGAGACTCGTTTTTCATTTGCACAGGGGGTGAAGCTGCCCAATGTTGAGGCCAAGTTTGAGAACTTCCTGAAGAACGGGCTGCGTGTGACCGACCCTAAGGTGTGTTTCTGTCTCCGGCTTGTGCTGTGGGAGTCACGTTCTCGTTGGGTTGACTTGCGGCTAACCTTTCAACCTCCTGCTCTTCCAGATCATTCAGGACCTGTGGAAATGGAGACAGACTGTGAAGGACAGAAAATGATTTTCCTCTTTTGTTTTGTTTTTTTATACCAACTATGATGTTTTTACCTCATTCTCCTGTTTAGATGATCAGTTCATCCCAGAAATTCAAGCCCTTATAGCCCGTTGATGGTGGCCATTGCCAGCAGGATCTGCTCCGCCTCTGTATAAGTGGATTGGTTTCCTGTTAAAATACTTATGCAATGGACAGCTTGAATTTGTAGTCCTGTAGGTCGTATTGGGCCAGATCCAAGTTAATACAGCCCCTGGTTGAATTTTAGGTTTAATGTTTATCTGCCATTGCCTTTTTCAGTAGTTGGGCCTTCTGTTCTTCTACTGGATTTCCTGTAATTTTGGACTTGCTGCAATAAAGGAGTGGATGACTTCCCATTGGTTGTATTTGTTGTTTTTTGGGGGGAGGTGGGGGCAGAAGGACCCTTTCAAGACAGCATTAAGTTAAAGGCTTGGCGGGCCTTGCTATACAACTGCAGTGGGTTTTGTCTTTTATAATGTACCTTATTCTGACCACTAGAGGGGAGTGTAGTGTTGTTTCTTTGGCTATGTCCTTAAGTCAGTTTCACCTGATATGGTGGAACATGGACTAGCAAGTTTAATTCTTGATAGCCACGTGCCAGACCTGTGTATGTGCATGGTTAGACTACCTGACATTTGGCTAGCAAGATCACCTAGGCTAATGCTCTGATTAGGTTCCAGTTAATTCATAATGTGCTTTCAAAAATGCAATTTAACATTCTTACAGTACTTTTCCACTGCCGCCAGGAGTCGAACTGTACTGTACAAAAGTGAGCAAACTCAGCTGGCTAAAATGAACGGAGATATCGCGATGTGCGCATGGGTTGTCCGAAGGAAAAAACATGTATTCTATATATTAGTAGAATAGCATATATCATGAACTACAGTGCATTCATGAGCCTACTTAAAGTGCTACAGGACAGCTGAATGGAATGGATTCATAGTGCACACTTATGCATGTGGATATTAATTCTGCTAGTGTTTGATGCTTGGGTAACACGGTGATTCTCACAGGTGTGCTAGTGAAAATTTACCACACAGTAAATCATGAAGTACCCCGTGTGGAGTCAGTTTCACAAATCCGTGTCACTGTTGCTCTCCAAACCTTGCTTTTCCCTAGCCGAACCTTCTGCAGTTGAAAACTGAAGTGAGCTGAAACTGCACTGCAATCAGTCTCCCTGCGGTATTGGTTGGTTTTTGGATGCCAGTGGAAAAGCGCTATTAGAGTCTCTTGCGAGTTTGGTTCCATTTTTATTGAAATTGAATTAGAGACTTGAATCTTGTAACCCTGACCAGGAACCAAAGGCTGCATTGCTGATGTTTGCATAATGTGTGGTAAGAGGAACATATATCTGAGCTCTAGACCAAAGACTAGCCCAATCAAATGATTGCCTTGACAGCTGGTTGGTGTCCCAGAAGCAGCAGGCTTGTGCATCAGTAGTAGCAGTAGCTTTGTGTATCAAACTGGCCGAAGTCTCTACCCATCTAGATCAGGGTTCCCCAGTTTCGGTCCTGAGGGCCAGTCTGCAGAATTCCCAGAATTCAATAAAAAGTCATAATACTGCTTTAATAAAGAAATCGGCATCCCTAAATTCCCCGTAATGTGTGACTGTGTTTCCTGCCAAAGATCGGCATCCTGTCTTGGATCACGCCTGCCTTCCCCACTATGCTTCTGGACCAGGCCTTAGCCGTACTGTAGCCATGCCCTGGTAATTGGCTGGAAAAACAAGCGAAGTGAACCGGTTCGATAATCATTGGGCGAAATCCTACTTGATGCCGCTGAGGTGCACTAATGCAACCAGAACAGGTGCCTGAGCCGCATAATTGCTTCCGTAAAGCGATTAAGTGGAAGCCAGTGCAGTGTGCAGCTTTTGGGAACAAGGAGTGCTCATCCCCATTATACAACTTAAATAGCTGCAATCAAGGTAGTGCCACAGAATATGAGCGGGGGGGGGGGGGGGGGGCTCTGTCTGTGCCCTGGTTTCATGAGTAAAGGCTAAGAAACAAGCAGGAGCCTCCACTGATTAGTGTGATAAGTGTTATAGACATCAGAAAGGCAGGTGGGCCGTGCAGCTGCATTAATTTAGGCAGATTTTGGCGGCAAATCGAGGGGAAACAAAGTATCATGGAATCACAGAATATTCTGGGTATGTCAGTACTAGAATCTAGAAGATAAAACGGACCAAAGAGAAATAAGACAACAGACCCAGCCACTGTGACACAATATAGAAAGCAGATGTATTTCCTGCGGAAAAAAAATATTTACATATTTGTAAAATACAAAGTATAGTACATGATTTTGTAGAATGGATATTTTTCCTGTCAATGAACAAGACAAAACTTTTCTCACAAGTACAGTATGTAAACATTATTGTCACTGTCTTCCTTCTGATACATTTAATGCCAACTACACACCTTCAGTAGAGCGTCACCCCACGGAATGAACAATATGATGGTAGGATGTGCCCTGCAGACACTGAAGTTCTGAAAGAAACAGAAGGACCGTCTGTGCAGGATTCCGGAATGCCCCATTTGGCCACTGACCTTTGTTTTATTGGCTGTTTTTTGGGGAGGTTCGTAGTCATGTGAACTTCCTCATAGTCAAAAAAAAAAAAAACGAAAAAACAATCCCACTGACACTGCGGTCCTACTCTCACCCTCAGGCAGGACTGTCCTGACTGCTGAAGACAGGGATGCTTCCCCCAAGTCCTGCTTCACCTTTGATTCTGGGGGTGGAGGAAAGGGAAGCAATTTGTGCAAATGTTGTGCTTTGAAACAATACATTTTTCAGTTCATTGTTTTTGATCTTTTAGCCTCTGCCCCACTTTGGAACTGAACATGATTGCAGGGGGGGTTAACATAAAGGAAGGGGGATGAGGAGTCAAGTCTGTTGTCAGTTGATCCATCCATCCACAATGGCAAAAAAAAAAATCAGGCCAAGTGTTTACCAGTGCATGTGATTCGCGACCCTGCTCTCATACCAGGGCTGTAACGCCTCCCAGCTTGCTCCCCTCTTCAGCGGCCCAGGGCTGCAAGTTCTGGAGGGCAAAGAGGGAGGAGTTGTGAATACAGAGTGGGTCAGGGGGTATGGAGTCGCTGAGGGACTTCTGGAAGGCATCATGCTGCAGCTGAATCATCAGGCGATTGGCCTGCTGGCGCTCCGCCTCCCGCTCTTCCGCCGTCTGTCGCCTGGCAACAGGGTTACAGTCAGAGAAGGCAATCACAGGCCGAGACAAAAAAGAAACAGGACAAGACCCAAGGAGACAAGCTAAAAAGAGCAGACAGAGATATATTAACAGTAAGTGGGAAAAGGCCGGCAGACAGCTACAGAAAGATACAACGGAAGAGGGGGAATGACATGCCAGCCAGAAGTTTGGGCAATTGTAACATTTTTTTCAGACCCAGTAAATGGTTCCTTCATTAGAAGACAAATCAAATAAGAGCAACATTTCTGGCAACTTGTAACTGTAACCAGAGTTGCCCGACTTTGACATGAGATTTTCGATTTGAGACAAGTCTGCACATACAGTTACATGTATGTAACGGTTTTATTACCTTCTCAATAGTCTGTAGGCTTTGCAAAATATCCCAACGCTTTTTATGAGCTAATTTTAGGTTTATAATGGAATAATATAGATTTGCCGTAAGATTCCTTGCATGAGCGCAAGAGTCTGAAAGCGTGTCACGCCAGACGCGTGAGAGACCGCAACCCTGCTGTAATACAAAGCAGCTCTTCTGTATTCAAACCAGCTTCTGTTACTAACGCATACAGTTATACTTTTATATAAAATACAACGCAGCGATACACAGATCACTGCAAAATTACTAATCACTGTGAACATATATATTTATAGTTATCTTTAATTTTCCACCGCAAATAACCGTGGCCTAAAGTTAATCGGGCTTGTGAACCTGCATGGGGTTCTTAGATGCTGCAGTCACTTTGTACTTTACTTCACTTAATAACACCTGCGGGAAGCGAAGCCCGCAGAAACTCTATGCATAGTGAAAAGGATCCGTCCACATTTACATGGCACGCATGAATACAAAGTAATTTCAACAGCGCCTCGAGCCAATAGTTTGTCGCGCGGCATCTTTCGCCATGACACCACTATGATAAAAAATAAACCTTAACACTGACCGTTATATTGCTATTATATGGCTATATCAACCGTATATGAAGATGAAATGTTACAGATTGGTTAATACCTTCTCTTATGAATGTTTCACGGATACATATTGCTACAAACGGTCTGAGATAGTATGATTAGTATGAATAGCCCTTTAGACGCAGTTTTTCGTGGTTTAAAATCACATATTAATCAAAGCGTATTAGACGGAAGAAAACAAACCCAATACAAAATAATTAATTTCCATATTTTTAAGTGCCGTTTATATTTTAAAGGAAACTATTATTAATATATTTTTATTATTCAGTGACAAGTCTCTATGGGCAATTTGTTCGTTCTTATCAATACCGAAAGCCGCACGTTTCCCACATAAACAGACTTGTAATTGACGGCCGCACCAGTTGCGCTTGTCATACAGCCAAGCCTATTACGCTTATCCGAGAAATGCAATTTGTCTATTCACTTTCAATTCTACCTGTTCAAAACGCACCGGTTATTAATTGTGACGGGAAGTTTATTAACATCGACAATTCTATTGGGGTGGAAGTAATCACTCAAGTAAATATTGTATAATTATTGTGTCTTGCAGTGGGTTCAAATGAAATGCAACACTAACGAAATTTGTTTAGAATTATGGGATATGCTGTAATATTTGTCCAAAATGGACCTCGTAGGCTAGACATGAAAATGCGTTAGTAAACATAGGTATGCCACCGAGGGAAAGCCCAGGCAGGTGTATCTTTCAAATAATTGGTTCGTTTTGTTCAATTTTAGGAGACCAGGGTCCTAGTGGGCTCATTACCCCCGCGTTATTACCCGCCACTCTAGCACAATTAACAGGCGTTCAAAGGTGTTTGGTCACGTGTCAATCTTTCATTCAGGCAAAACCACTGCATACGTACATCTCGCCCTGCAACAGATACCAGCAGACTGTTTACATCCAGTATTAACGAATGCACTTTACGGCTGTCCAAAGTTTATATGTTGTTAAATTAGTGTAATCATATATTTATGTGTTTTGGGAAGGAGGGCATCCCTGTTGCCTCATCCGCTACTGCTGGGTGTGGGAGTGGGGGTGGGGGGGCGTTTTTGTAATTATTACATTATGGGACCAGATTTCCCCACAATGTGATAAAAATTTGTTATTATGACGTTATGAGGATCTTTTTTTTTTTGGACCCAACAAGGGAAACTGAATTATACAAAAATCCGAGTCTACAATCAAAAAACTAAAAATGCCAAAAGTATTTTATTTGGTTACTCGTGGTTAAGGTTAGGGCTGGGTAGGGGTTGTGTTACAGTTGAGATTTGGGTTTTTCTGTGGAAATAAATTGCCGGTCCCCACAAAGATGTTAATACAAATGTGTGTGTGTGTGTGTGTGTGTGTGGTTTTCCTGGTCTCCACCTGTTGTGTGGGATTCCTCCTGATGATGCCATTTTCTCCCACTGTCCATAGAAATTAATCCAGGCTAACTGGTGTCTCCCAATTGCCCGCAGGGTGTGTATGTGGCCCTCCATGGTGTACCCCTGCCTGGGATTGGCCCCATGACCCCTGTAACCCTGACCAGGACACCTGGTTCGATAATGATTATAGGGAAAGTGACAACTTCACAGGTGCCAGCCTGCTTCCTTTCCATACCTACACTGGCAGCTGTCTGCAGATTTAAAGCTGCAATTATCTATCTATCTATCTATCTATCTATCTATCTATCTATCTATCTATCTATCTATCTATCTATCTATCTGTCTGTCTGTCTGTCTGTCTGTCTGTCTATACAGTAAAATGAGGTAACCATGGTAAAACAATTTACAATGCAATTTGCAAATACCACTAATATTAAAAAAACAAGCTAAGCTATTTGCATTACCTAGAATATGCACCTCATCAGTAATCTTCAGAGTGTTATGGATTTTACCTCAGTCATTCACTTTTAAAAATGGGAAAGTTCCACATCTCTGATTTTTACTCAGACTGATCATGGTGACAGTAGCTTCTGCTACCGGGCTCATTTCGGTTGCTTATGAAGAGTTACAGTCGGGTGCACAGTGCTTTTTTAGCTATGGCGTCCCAGAAGGGTCATCCAGTCCTAAGTCTGAAGGTTTCTTCGCATTAGAGATGAAGCACTGCGCCGTTGTTTAGGCAATATTTGCTTGGCTACAAATGTGACACGTTTGTTTTAGTTATGTTGCACTGAGCACTTTGTTTTTACCTCTGTGACAGATTGGAATCTTTGCTGTAAATTCTGTCATTTTCTCATCTTTTTTTTTTTTTTTTTTTGCTTTCCAGTTCTCACTCACCTCCACTTGGTCCTGCGGTTCTGGAACCAGGTTTTGACCTGGGCGTCCGTCATCTTGAGCGTCTTGGCCAAAGCGGCCCGCTCTGCGCTGGCCAGGTACTTCTGCCGGTGGAAGCGCTTCTCCAGCTCACAGATCTGCACGCGGGAGAAGGAGGTGCGCGGCTTCTTGCGCTTGGGTGGCGTGCGATTCTGATATGGGTGGCCGATCCTCCGTGACACGGAGAACGGGGTGAGGGCCGCTGCAGAACAGCGGGTGGGGACAGGCAGAAGGGGGCAGATGGAATGATGGGTAAGTGCTTATTTTTCCAGCTGTACCACCAAGTCTCCTCCTCTTCCTCACATCTGTGTTGACACCGCTCTTCTTTTAGAACTTTCTTTTTATCATTTTATCTCCATAGCTAACTTAAGTGGATCGAATAAAATTCTTATTTTTATTTACCTGTATTTTATAGCTTGATATCTGGCCTAGGAGAAGGTATCCAACAGGTCTAACATTTTACATCTTCAGCATGGCAGATAACCTGATTCAGTGCTTTGGGAAAACATACCTGTGTGTAGGTAAAGCAGGAAATCTGTTAGCAGTTTAAATCGGCTCAGGTAGAATATTCTGCTAAGTCTCTGCACAATAATTCAAAAACGGTAATCTGCCTTTTCCTGCATCTTCATTTCTATCTTTTTCCAAATTGGGAAGGGTAATTTTTGTAATAATAGATTTACAAAAAACACGTAATGTTAAAGTAATTCATTTTGTTTACAAAAAAAGGTACCTCAGGTAATGTATTTGTATAGCATTTGCAACCATTTTAGCATTAACCTAATTGGGTTTTTTAATAATATAATAGCAAAGGAGTAAACGATTGATTCTATTAATAACTATGTTCTTCTCTAAACTTTGACTGAGACATTAAAGTATCAAAGCTTGCCGATGTTATCTCGTGTTACGCCCCATTTAAACGATGTTATTTTTAACAGGTAAGTTTGGCTTGGAGCATTAAATTTGAAGCAACATTAACGTGTAAATAAACGTGGCGATAAATATTAGCGGCTGGCTTTAATACGAAATACATAACCTCGTAAAAATTCCCTTTATGCACAAGCTATAAATACTCTTCAGCAGGAAATACTGGGCTCGCGGGGAAACATGTTGCAATACCGAAGAAATAGTACGAAATCGTGATATATGCTGCGTTGTCGCCATATAATACCGCTTCCGCTGTCTTCCTGGTGCCTTAGCATTTGAATGCACGATCAGTGATTGTAACGGGTACTTCTCAGTATTGACGTGATATGGACCCCAAAACGACGTAAGTGTTACTATGCGAAATGCTTCGATGTGTTGTCCCTGATGAGAGCATTGCTTGGTATACATAAGGGAGACTAACATACATATATGCATAAATATAGGTTATGCGTAACCAAAAAGAAAAAAAAACAGCTATGTTATAATTATATTACTCTTATATTATTATATTAGTATTATCTATTTGCAACGAATTATTTTATTTTCATGAGGATTAAACCTGGACTATATATAAATGCGTTGCATAGTTTTTTTGGCTAATTTTAGGCTAATTAATATCTAAATGGCATGCAGTGATTACTTATTTAAAGGATGAAACACTGGAAAGATTGGGATGATAAATGGCTGTGTGTGTGTAACATTCACAAAAATGCGCTTAACCTTGCAGCCAAATGTGGACCCCTTCTACAGTCTGATAATATATATTGATGTCATTACCGCGCGACAACGTAAAGGGCTCCTAGTAGGTCAATATTTCGCGGAGCAGCCTGACAGCGCGTACCTATCGACTGCTGACGTAGAATTTATGTGCTTTGGTTCTCTGCCAATACAACTCATCATGTGTGAGTAAATTCTCAGTGAATTCCTAGTAAGAATTATACATACTACACGAACAGGTAGAAAGATCGGAATGGAACATATTGATTGATTGATTAAATACACATATACACCAGTTTAAAATGGTGTCTAAATATTATATTACAATATACATTTATTTATTTGCTTTTTATTGATTTTAATAGGCTAATTTCGCTCCTTAGTCTGGCTGCCAGCGGACTGACCAGACTGCTGCACTGGATCGAATTACCTGATATAGTCGGTGTTTTAAAAGGAAAGCAAAACAGATAAATCACGCTCCTCAGTGGTTTTAGTCGCATTGCATGTTCAACGACAAAATGGAAAACATAAAATATTATTAGTAATTAATTTGTTACTTTATGCGAAAACACCGCAAGAATATTTTAATGAATTCAGGGGGAGCTAGTTCTGTCACTGCAGTACAGCTTAATATTATTATCGATTCGTTTGTGCTCAATATTATTATTATTTTATAATTTATTGTTGTTGTTATTGTCATTTTTATTAATGTCATTATTTAAAATACATTTTACACGTTGTGCTTTTTCCCTCAAGTTTTCCATTTTAAATGAATTTATAAGAGCAAATTAAAATACTATAAGTTTATGTTTTGAACGCTTTTTTCTTTTTTTGATATGAATGCTTCACTTATTCTCCCTAAACACACGTGTTACTGTGTTTTATGTACATGCAGCTGGATTACACACGGGTCACTGCGTTTTAAATACATGCAGCTGGATTACACACGGGTCACTGCGTTTTAAATACATGCAGCTGGATTACACACGGGTCATTCGCGCGCTTCGCAGTACTGGCACGGAATGAAGAGCGTAGCGGGCTATGCCCGTTATTTACTCATCATTTTAAATGCATTGATGTAAGGAGAAAAGGCGCACATTACACTCATGTTCCCTGAGACAATTTCATTTTCCATAATAAAAGTACAATAGCATATAAGAAGAGCGTTCATATACAGCAACGGACATTTATTATTACATTAAATCGACTGTAACGTACATTATTCAATTTATTATTTTGGCTAAAAATGAACTAATTCACTCTTAAATTATTTTTACATGTCTTAATGATCATTCAGTGTTTTAATATGAAATGTACCATAATTAGATTAATAGTAAGATTATTGCATTACACATTGCAACGGATTTGTGATTTTCTTGCTTTTGTGGTGTAATTTAATTTTATTTGACAACAATAAAACTGTTATTTGGATTTTTAATTTATAAAACTATAAATTACTTAGAACAAATGCATTTATTTTTATTAAAACATACATATTTCAAATCTAAAATATTTTTAGAACAATTAAATCGTAACGTATCGTACCCGAAAGCTCGTTTGTTGTAAATATAAACATAAGTTACTAGTTGTTTCCCTCCAAAACCAGCAAGCCATTTTAATTTTATTTTAGGCTAGCATATCTGAAAACTAGAGAAGATCTTCTTCCTGCTGCATGCGGCAGGCAGCGTTAAGCGAAGCAGAATGCTGTAAAAGTATCCAGCAACCATAAATCGAAAAACCACGAGCGCCGTATATTCGGTTATATAGTTTTGTGTTTTCTGTGTCTTGTATATCTGTAATTCGTTTACCGGTTTCCTTACATTAGTGGACTGACGCTGTGTCGATTTTAAACGACAAATCTCGCATGACATCTCGAGTTCAATTTAAGAATGACCAAAAATAGGTTATTATATTGGCTACTTATAATATTTTCATTTTTGTAATTTAATTGCATTTGCATGCTTTTGGTTAATGCATCTATTAATACATCTGAACTACTTTCACCAGTGTACCTGCAAACTTCTCCTTGGCGAATCTATGACTGCTCTCCATCCACGGAAAACTGAGGCTGCCGAAACCAGGAACCGCACTGGCCATAGGCGGTGGAACCGCAGCGGCCATCGGTCTGTGTGCCGGGACACGGATTACACCACCGGGGGCGAGAGTTAGGTTCACGCTGTAAGAGCCGGAGTCTTCCAAAGATGCAGTAATGCCGTGATAAGAAGCGGCGAGCGCTGTGTACGGTGCCGTGCTGGCTCCGGTAGGGCTTCCCAGGTGGTAACTGCCGCCGGTATCCGAATTGTTCTTGGTGCCGTTCTGCTGAGAACTCTCTGGGTCAGAACCACTCAGTATCTGGTCAATGCCGAAGCTGATGGGTTCGTGCTGGGCGGCTTGGGGGGGCTGGCTGGGGTCGCTGGGACTGCTGCTCGGGGTCGGCTCCATCCTTACTCCCCGTCCGCTACCAGCGCTTCTCTACTGAGAAGAAGTGCGGTTAGCCAGAGTTTGGTGTACGAAAAAAAACAGTGGGGAACGGAATAGGAAAAGAATGAAGACCGGCGTTCAGTCGTCGGGAACCGTGCTCTCTTAATTGAGATCAATTTCGAGTTATTTGTCTGAAAGTACAGAACGGATTTTTGGCAACGCTAACAGACCCATCCATCTGCGGGTCGGAGACGCCAGTGAAAGATTGGCAGGCGGATCTGGCTCTGTGGGTCAGATGGCTCTGCACGGGATAGCGTTCTCCCCGACACCCTGTACCCCACAGTTGTGTTTCGCAATCCAGTCTTTCCATTGGTTCGACGAAAACCCCCCATCACCCTATTGGCTGGCATTTAAACATTAACTAGCGAAAGCAAATACCAGCTGAGGGAACGTTTTGAAGTGACATCATATTTTAAAAAGCACAAAGCAAATTCATTAAACTCGAGACTGTCCAATCGAGCTGCAACATATTGTGAACTTAGTATTATTAAAACATCAATTATATAACAGGAAACAGTTCCTGCGCGTTAGACATTATAGTCGTTTTACTTTTACAGCGGTAATAATAGTTATTAGACAGCTTTCGGAATGACCGTTAATATAATACTCTTCTCTTCTTTTGGAGTTTGTATTTGGTCTGATTTTATTACGTTGCTGTTTTCGAATTACTTGTAAGTAATTTGAACCACGGACACACATGCTTCATAATCTTGCAAGCAGTTCATCTAGATATGCAAATTTTTGAATAATAAAATACTTAAATTATGGATGTGTCCAGGTCATCTTAGTTATCTTCGGACAATGATCTGTCATTACTTGTTTTCATGTATATAATTCTTTGTTTATTGATTCTTGGTAAGAAACGGGCTATGTTGACCAATAAAATACGTCGATTTGCAACCGGCACTTTATGACATCTACGAAATCGTATTTTATTTTATAAAATTTTGTATCGAATCATATTCAGGCCTATTGATATGCTTGTTTTGTTGCTTGTTAAATAGGCCTATTCTTTTATCAGTTTAACCTGCGCCATACCTAAAATATTCACGAAACTACATTAATACCCTCTTACATTTTTTAATTGGTATTTAATATTTTAATAACTTTATTATGATTATATACCGACTGTATACCGACACCTCTGAAACTCGCGTAATTTCAATGTCAAGGTCGATTTGCGCTCACTTTAGTGATATCTTCAACCTGCTATATATACTAGTACAATATTTAACGTCAAGTTTAATACATGAAGTCCATAGTCACGTAAATACGAATGAATTCTAAATACTATATGTAATGAATGCAAATCTGCATTATCGGCTGTTAAGCATTAGTTTATTTAAGCGCTATACTACTGATCGTTTGTATCGGTACTCTAAGGTTACCAGTGTGTGAGGAGAACAATTATAATACAAATGGAGAAATTGTGGTTTATTGTTATCTCTGGTGGATATGGAAATATTTTACAGATTTTATAAATAAAACGACTTATTCTCTATTATTTGCTTGTGAAACCAACTAATCAGTGTTTTTTGTCTCGAATACTTATTATGTGGGTACTCAAATGCACCATTAATCTATCTTGTATAGCTAGGCTGCCACAAGCTCAATAAATTAAGTCGTCACCAAACTTCTTCAAACCTGAACGTTTGCTTCGGTGAAAGAGAAACTACAGCGTTGCTGGATAATGAACGAATGGAACTCGTTATTTTAATTTAAATATCTAATATCGCGCGCACAACAAATGCACATTCAGATTCATTCGCACATCTCTTCGATTTGTAAGCATCTTAAAAGACTTGTTAAAAATGTATGATTTGTTTTACCATAGGCCTACATGCGCATTGCTAACGTTTAGTCGTGGAATGCGTGTATAAATTTTGACTGTAGTGATAGTGGTCGAGAATTTTAGAGACTCCCTGTTTGTTTGTGCGGGTAACGCAATTTCCACTCCATGGTTTAATGCAATAAGAGCTACGGGAAACACTATCTGTGGACAGCGGATCTAAGTGGTTCCTTGTAATCCGCCGCTTAAAGGCGATTATAGCCCTTTGGCCAATCCGCCACGTTTGATTACCTCCAGGGAACTGAAGTTGGAGGGGAGCAAATCCGTTTACGTTGAAGTACTTGATAGTTTAATAGACCATTAGCGCCGATGCTTAAAAGCTTCAGTCCTTAGGGGCGGGGAAGGCACGAGCCTAGACCGTTACGTCACCCTTTAGTACTTGTCACTGAACCTTTCGTCCTGCGGCGATCTGTGCCCACCTGCCCATTTAACGATTTTTAAAACTTTCTGAGGAGGAAAGAAAAACAGGGAAAAGAAACCAAGAAGATCCCAAGTCCGTTGGATGCGTTGAGTGTATTAATTGTTAGTTTTAAACTTGATGGATAATTTCAACAATAACTGAAAATAGTGTCACTGTACATTTCAGTGAAGAATGCAACGTGTACGCAGAACATGAAATTCAAGTTGAGTTTACCTGTAACTCGCGAAGCCTGTCAATAGGTAACATTAAGACGGCGTAGGTAGTTCTGCAGTGCTTCTATAACAAGTCGGCGAAACTACCTCGTTAAATATACATTATGTTTTCAGATTTACATATTTTGATTAATCAGGCTCATTCAGATATTCCCGATATGCATTAAATACTTTTAACATACTGCGTATGCTGCTTGAAATTTTCAAACACTAATGAAGTTAATGACAGAGTTCTTATACGACTCAGACCCAAAATACAAATTACACGTTTAAAATCCCCATTTGTCATCCAACTGCTTACCTGGTCATTGCATCCTACCCATAGGCTGTGCAGAGCACAGGGCTGAGGTGTGTCCTGGATGGGGTGCTATTCATTTGCAGGGCATACACACAAAAACACATGCACCCATAACAATGCAACAGACCTGGGGCTGTGGGCAAATTAGCCTAACCGAACGTCTTAGCACTGCGGGTGGAAAACCGAGGTGTGGACCTGTGACTCCCACACGCAGCGAGTTATATATCCTGTACCATGGGAGATGCAAGGCTTTAGATATAATTTTCATTGCATCCACTATTACAGATATAAAATTTTTAGAAGCATCCATCCATCCATCCATCCATCCATCCATCCATCCATCTTACATAACTGCTTAAGATATATACAGAGCCATATTTGCTGTAAGTATGATAAGTGGCCTACTAACATATTTTGGAAGTTCTGATGTAGAATAGGGCGCATATATTTTTAAAATACAGAATACTGCCTGAAGAATAAAAACATTTTTTTAAATCCTTTCAATTTTGGAAATGACCACTTTAATCTTCCTGTAATGCCTTCTGGTGGGACGTAGGGGCAGATCCACTGGCTGGCATTTAAGTGACGTTCATTCAGATTTCTTTAATGATGCAGGATTTCCCAACAAATCGGCAATAGCTGGTGTAAGACACTAACCTTCATAGAAAGGTTGACTGAGTCACCACCAGTACGCTAAACGGCCTTTTATGATAGCTGCCAACAGTCCAAATGGATTTGAGTTTTATTTGCTTCACAGAAAGGAAGCTCATAGCAAACAACGAAAAAGTGTTGATGTGTATGTCCGGAGAATGAAAAAGAGATGATCCAACCATGCAGTTCCTCTTTAGAAGCGATAGACTCGTTAATAGTGACTTAGTTGGAATTAGTAGCCATTCCAGAATTATTCTGAAGCGAAATGCTTCATTTGAAATGTAGTCACTTTATCACTGGCATTATGCTCGTTGAATAAACGACACTCCTGCATTGTAATATGTAAAGCGACGTATAAATATGTGTAATACAGCTCTGTACTTCCTAATAAATTATTCACATAGACATTGTTTCAGTGCTTATGTTGCTCGTATTACGTCATAACTCGTTTTGAATACGAGCTTTCTAAACTAATTAGCATGAATTGCGGATGACAACACAAACAATAATAATAATCATAACAATAATAATAATAAAAATAATCATCATCATAATTATAATCAACAGCAGTCTAACTAAAAATAAAGCTGCAGAATTAACATCGGCTGTTACTTCAAAATCAAACCTAACAGGATAACTGAAGTGCCGAACTAACATGTTAGTTTCCCGATATGCCTTTTTATCTAAATTCAAAGCGGTCGTCAATAACATCTTGATACTTCGTGTCTGCGCAAGAATCGTTTGCACAGAACGATATCGATCTTGTATGATATGCACAGTAAAAAAATGTTACTGATGTGCAGTAAGTATAGATGTACGGCTGCAATTATACCGGGTATGTCCACTAACCTCGCATATGTAAACTTTTATTCTATTTAGAAAATAATAACATATATTGAGTTATTTCTATGAAATAAAATGAAATTGAATTGAGTGTGCAATTTCAAAGCAGGCTACAGCAATCTGGACACGGATCAGTAGAACTGAATGCTTACTTACTATGATCAGCTTGATAAATATCCATCAATGTATTCGTTTTCTTCACCGGGGTACGCGTTAAATATGATGACTATTAATAATTTTAAATTTAATTGTGACGTAACATTGATTTTTCTTTATTACTTGTTGTCCTGTGTTGGGTCTTTCGCGCTATACAACCCTGGAGTCAGACCTTTAAGCCCCGTGAGGATATGAGTGAATAGGTACGGACACCCACGCAGGGACCTTGTGGCTGATCTGGGATCAAAGTGATAGGTGAAATAAATTAAATGCATTAAAGCCCCTGCACAGCTCATGAAAGGAAATAAAAGAACGCGAGCCTGCGAATTGTTGGAAGAATGACTTGATCTGCATATTGGGGGTCCGTGTCCTCGCCCGGGGCCCTGTTTTTATTGCGTGTGTCTGCTGTTATCAATTTTCCCGAGCATTTTGAAAGGGAGTCTGGCAGGCAGCGAGAGGTGCTCTGACAATATGCAAAAGACCGTTACTTTTGAATAATAAATGATTCTCTTTTATAACGGCTCTAAAGTGCCTGTGATGGTACAATATGAAAAGGCTAGGATAAGTAATAGTGCATTTAAAAAAGATCTCGTATGTTTTTATTACTATATATATATAAAAAAAAACAGACCCGGGAAGTGTGAACGAGAGAGGCGGAAATTAGGACGGGTTGGAATGAGAAAGATATCTATATTGTTGCAATAAAAGTGATGAAAACAAGCGAGGGCCAGAGAGATTCCCCCGCAGCGAAGAAGCCTGCTTAATGAAAGTTTACCGCTTCTCTCTGCCGCTCTTGTCTCTACTTATGAAATATTAACTATATTTTTATATAAAGCTACAAAACTTAATGGCCTTTCATTGCTTTCTTTGTTTTTCTTGTCGTTTATTTTTTGATATTTCTCTCGTCTTTAATAGAACTCCATTTAATTTGGTTTATATTGTTTGTCATCTGTGTCCGTCTGTGGCACAAAAGACTGACAGTCAACCGTAATTACTGAAGAATATGGAAAATGTTTTTTCCACCCATTTTTTCCTTCTGTCGTCGGTTCTTTCCTCAAATCAGTTTCTAAAAGATAATACATATTTATCTTGGAATAAGATGTACAGGAACTTATTAACCGTGTTAAAATTGCAGAAGTGCACAGAATTCACGGTAGGTCCATTCAACTTATTAAAACTGGCCCGGTGTGGCGTGCTGCGCCGTTATTTGATGCAATATTATTTCGGCTAACAGCACGTAATGTTACCAATTACCTAAACTTCATTAACGCATTTGAATTAAACGTTCAATACCCATTTGGATGCACGATGATCGTTAAATAAAAAGACAAATGCAAGAAGTGAGGAACTTCTGTGAGGTGTTTTATATTATATTCTGTAGGTAATATTATGTTGAAATCTAAATGATTTTTGTTAAAGACCTTTTCAATGGACCAATGGTGACAACAGAGGTAATAAAACATATACGCATAATTATATACGTAGTTATCGAATGAACGGGAAACCTCGTTATTAGTCTATATATTGTACGAATTTGTACGAAGTCTCCTTTTTTCAAAGATTTTTCATTACTTAGGGTTTTATCTAAAAATCTTTTTTATCTAAAAGGTTTTAGTGGACCACACACACACACACACACACACACACACACACACACACACACACACACATATATATATATATATATATATAT
Source organism: Brienomyrus brachyistius (assembly GCF_023856365.1). Classification (NCBI taxonomy): domain Eukaryota; kingdom Metazoa; phylum Chordata; class Actinopteri; order Osteoglossiformes; family Mormyridae; genus Brienomyrus; species Brienomyrus brachyistius. The sequence goes on from NC_064550.1 coordinate 11,287,763, forward strand.
ATATATATATATATATATATATATATATATATATATATATATATATATATATATATATTGAATGACTATAAACTGGCTTTTGGCGATTAAATGATACAAGGTTTCTTAAGACAAGGTTGTCTCTTTTTGCTTCAGTAGAGCGCTGTTCATTGTGTAGAGCGTTACCATTCAGAACCGTTCAGCGTGTTCGCTTGTGTAATTTTGCAGCTGTTGCGTTGAGCACAAGTACTGCGTGATAATTTAACGTTAGTAAGGTTTTTAAATGTAATCCGTAATGAATCGATATCCGTCATATATTTATACTCTCCCAGCACATTTTTATATTGTTGTCTGTGTTCCATTTACATACTGGGTCTTAGAATTGTCTTTTACACAGGCAGGGACCATTTGGGGCAGCATGGACACTCAGGTGTTGCCGATTTAAATTACAGTTTCATTTTCTTCCGGGTTGGGGCCATAATGTTTGTATGGGCCCCAGGCTATAACCTTGGATATGCATTAATATGTCCCCCGTGCGCCAGAATTAATGTCAACATGCAGTTGGCAGTTTAAATAAGTTGCTCTTCAACCACCATTTACTATGGATTGGCTGATGTTTGGAATATGGGCACAGAAGACACGATTTCTTATTAATATATATATATATTTTTATTTGGCGGTCTGCGAATTCTCAAATCAGGACAATAAACGTAATGTTACATTATAGCTATATATGAAGACTAACAGTGTAATGACAGGGATGATTTGGTTGAGGATTTTTCTAAATGCTGACCCCTTTGATTTAACTGAATTTCCAAGACGAAGGATCCCTCTTTCTGTTAAACATTGTGCGTTCTAGCAGGGGGTTCCCTTAAACAGCTTCCGCATGGTATAGGAGGGAGACGCAGTGTCGGGCCTCCCCATCAGTAAGGATGACACTGAGGAAGACCAGCTGAGGCACACTGGAACCAAAGCAGAGTCAACTTCGCCGTTTTGTCTCACTGGCTCCACGTTACAGCACAGAAAACCTATCATTTAAAATGACGAGTATTGTTTACATAGCAATCCACAGAGTGATGCATGCAGGGGGGCTGCTAGAGATTTTGGGCCCCATGAAAGTCTATCACACCGGGCCCCCAACCCAGACCAATCCAATTATGTTCCAAATTTTTTATGGTCCCGGTCACTCAATGAGACTTACTCCACAGCAAAGGTTTAAGAATATCTGGTATTAAAGTAGTCCTTGAATTATAATAAACCTAGAGTTAACCTAGTTGGCAATGGACACAGGACAAACATGGGCTACATGGAGATTCACACAATGACTAACAGACATGCCCTGACAAGTATACAGCATTCATATGTGCACACATGCACTGATGAGGCAAAATTTTATGACCACGCCCACATCAAACAAATAATGTTGACTATCTCGTGAAAACTGTGTATCAAGGTGTGGTATATAATAGACAGTAAAATCATATTTGCCACGTTGAATAGAGATCTGAGTGACTTTCACAAGGGCCTGACTAGTGGGGTAACGTCTGTACTGGAGTTTCGATAAAGATGTTCACGATCTGGAAGACAGGACTGCAATATCCCCCCCCCCCCCAATCGCAACCCACTGCCGCAGGTGCAGCCTGTTCAGCTCTCATTACATTACTAATGTTACAAAACTCATTTTTCATTTCACAATTAGCATTATAACACATAAAAATCACAGAATCATTATTCTATTTAATGTCTGAGCAAGCTGTGTATTTTGTAAATATCACACAATGCACCTATTTTATGGCCTTCCAAATGTGTGTGTCACATGACTATTTCGGTCCAATCATGATTCAGTGATCACACCTGCAGTCTCATTAGCTCTAGATGGATAATATCCCAGAGATGGCAGAGCATCCAGGCGCATTCAGGTCAGCAGTATGGGAACATGGCACCTTTGTTACTGAGTGGTGAGGATACTTGGCACAGAACAACTGCTGGTGCCTTAAGTGGCTCCCCTTTAGTTATGTGTCTTGAAAGTCCTATATCTGTCCGTCCGTCAATGAGCACTTTTTAACGGTGAGTGACATCATCGAACAGCTGTTCTGCAGTAGTATGAGCAGAAGAAATGCAATGGAGGCCTGGAAGTGAACTTATCTCTCTAGAGGCTGAAAAATGACACAACAGAGGGCTGTGGGGGATTTTAGTAAGTAATGAGAACTCGACTTTATTGTAAGGATGTTTAGTAGGTGTAAAGCTTTTTGCGTGCTTGTGAGGGATTTCATACTGTAAAGGACGGGATGCATCCTCCATGCCATTGAGTAGCAGATGTCATGGTGAAAATGTGTGAAAATCAACATGGATTACAATATTAGCAAGGTTTAAGATGCATCCTTAGAGCTTCTCTAATACCAGTTACGCATTTATTCTCAAATAGTGGGAATTTTTAGTTATATGTTCTGCATATTTGTGGTGTTTCACAGTATTAAATTCTTTGAGATGTTTTGTATTTTACTTATTTGGCAGGTGCTTTTGTCCAAGGTAACTTGCATTTGAGAAAGCATGTTAAACCAGCCCCCGGAACAATTTGGGGTTAAGGGCTTTGCTCAAGGGCCCAAAGGGCACATCATTCTGCTGACCATGTGATTTTTGTTTAACTGGCAACCATCAGATCACTGGCACAAGTCTTAACTCAAAGGGTCACACAACAGTGACTCTGTGAGCTCAAACCTGCACAGGGAAACCCCATTCGATTCGCCGTTCATTGCCTTAACCACTAGGCCATCACTCCCGGTCTTAAAGGTAAAACCCCATTTAATTACACATTTGATCAGTACAAATATTCCGAAGGAGTGGTTGAGTGCTGAGAGTGTTGAACTAAGGAGCTGCAATTAATTCAAATAATACCCAAAGAGGTAAGTCACAGACTTTTAATGCATTAAGGCGATGCTTATTTATTGTTTGTTTTCAGACACGTACCTGTTAACTTTCAGAGGCATTTGCCACTTAATAACACTTTAAGTACTCAGTTAAAGAAAATTCAAGGATCAATTTAAATATAAATATACATTCTCTTGGAATTTTTATTTGTTTTTTTAATTGTAATTTATTTTTATTTTATGAGTACCTCAATGAAGCAAAACATTCAAATGCAAAAGTTACAATATCCTGTATCTGTTCTTTATTTTTCCAGCACTGTATTTTAAGAAATGGATTATAGACCAGCATTGTAATTTCACAGTAATTTTCAATCCTAATACACTAAATACCCTAATCTGTAAGAGGATCAACACTCACCCTGAGTGGATACAATTGGGAACTGAGAATGAATAACTGCCATGTTTCTGACAGCTGTTTAAGACAATGGGCAATGTTTCATGGTAACATGCTCACTGGGAATGCTCAAAGTACAAAGAATGAAATAGGATCTGCCCAGTGGGGGGGCGCAAAGCCTTCAGTGGGGACAGCAAGCAAGAGCCACGCATACGGCAGGTGACAAGACAAACTCTACCTCCGACAATCTTTTGACCTTCAATACTCTACTTGCTCTTGGACTGGTAGCTGCCGCTACATGGAGGTACTGTCGCTTGCATCATATTAACAATGGTTTCAGCGGTGATCCACTAGTGTCACAGTGTATCATCACAAGACACACAAAAGAATCCCTGTTACAATGTATCGTGGTTAGTGTATTATTAAAGGATCTACATAAGGATCGGTGTTACAAAGTGTCATTACAGGGTCCACGCAATGACCGAGGTTAATAGTTCACCGGAAAAATTCTTGGTGCTTTTGAAATTGGTTTTAGAACCAACCGTGTTCTCTGTTGTAACTACTGTGTCAGTTTTCCTGGCATTTATTTTTGTTTTACAGATGTATGGTTATTTGGTCAGCATTTTTCTGTAATTTTTTTTTTGCAGATTATGCCTGGTGTCCAGCAACGAGAATAATCTTAACCGGGAGACAGAATGAGGGTAGACGTTGGTATCGATAAAACTGCATGGGGACTCGAGTCTGACAGGCAGGGGTTAGCATGCAGGAACAGGAGGGAGTGTGGGACTGTGCTTGTAAGGGTGCTGGGATGATGCTTGAATGCTTGGCTTCCCTCCACACTCTGAGAGAGAAAGGAGGTGGCAGAATTGTCTCAGAAATACTGTAAGAAGTAAGAAACGGGAAGTAATGGGGTCAGATAGGGATGAGTTGAACAAATTTGCACTGATGGACAACCCTCTCAGCAGCTGAAGGGATGTCTCCCTGTATGTCTGTCTGCTTGCCTGTCTGTCTGCCTGCCTGCTTGCCTGTCTGTCTGTCTGTCTGCTTGCCTGTCTGTCTGTCTGTCTGCTTGCCTGTCTGTCTGTCTGTCTTCAGAACTGTATTTTACCATGAGCATGATTTGATCAGTTTGGCTGTTATGTGTCTGTATCTAAGAATGTCTTTTAGTGTATTTTGTGGTTTTAGTGTTTTCATGGTAGCGGTGTGTTTTATTAGCCGTGTTTATCATTTGCATTGTGTGTCTTTCTTGGTAGTTTTTTTTTGTATTAATTTTGATAGTATTTCATTGTTCTGTTTCATTGTACTCATTGTCTTCCAATGATAGTGCTCTCTGTGTCAGTGGTGTGTTTCATTATGCATTAGAATCAGTGAATATTAGCAGCTCCTTTGACTGCTATTGCAGTGTGTTGGTGTTAGCAAGCAGAGCGCCGCTCACCCCCCAGCTCAGTCACTGAAGTTAATGGCAGTTAATAAAAGGCGATTAACCTGCCTGTCGCCGGGCCTCTCATTGTCCTCCCCACGGCTGCCTTTTGACCTTCTCACCCCGCCTGCTGCCTGCCGGCAGGGGGTGGGCGGGGGGGACCAGCTGCCACCAGCAACCCTCCTCATTTCCTTGGCAGCCATGGTACTCCAGTCCCCTGCTTCAAGCGGCCTTCTGGCCCCTGGGGGCAAGACCAGACTGTTTTGCCATCAGTCCCCCCACTGGTCCACCTGCCCTGCCCTGGGGCTGGAGCCCAGAATCCTGCCCCCTCCATGTTGCCCATCTCGCTGCGTCTTCCTCTTGTTCCTTCTTCTGTCTTTCGCCTAGGGCGTGTGCCCTCTCGGGCTCCCTGTCTCCGGCTTTCGCGCTATTCATGCTCTCCCATAAAAACACTTCATTTATTTACCCCTTCTCTTGAGTAGTGCATTGTGTGGCTTTTTGCAAGGCTGGACAAAGAACTGCCCTTGACTGCAGTCATTCATCTCTCACACGTCACTCTCCTTCGCTCCCCCCCCCCCTCTTCTTCCCTCATCTCTTACTCTCCTGTTCTCTCCATCGTCGGCTCTTTGAAATGAAAAATCAATTTTATTTATTTGTCTATTTATTTCACTATTTGTTACACCTATTTATTTGTTGGTTTTTCTTTGCAGGTGTTTGTTGTGAGGAACCATTAATAAATGGAGCCCAATCCACAAAATGTAAAACTGAATAATAATAATAATAATTATTATTATTATATGTATAGTAAAGGAGAAATAAGTGGAGAGCGATATGAACTTTGGAACCTTTGACCTCTGAAACATCACCCTTAGACATTGCATGTGCCGTTAAATAGGTATTGGTGCAATAAAGGTTCTTTTTAGGTTGTCAGGTGAGCTCCGGTTATGCACTCAGACCTGGTATATTTGTTAGTTTCCTCTTTCACATTTATGTGCAGTGTCCACATCTAGGTCTTTTTTAAAGGGCAAGTTCTTATATCTTGGGACTGCTTATGTCACATGACTGCGGCATTTTTGGCGACAAAGCAGAAGGATCAAAGTGAGCGAAGCAGTGAGGGGCACTGGGTGAAGTTTCTCCAACAGATCAGGATTGTCATTGATCGTCCATTAAGAGGGAAACTCCCCGAGGGCTAATCCTGGGGCTGTTTTAACCCAGAAACGATAGTATTCACCAGAGAGAGACAAGATGAGCAGAGCACAGACACGATCTCATATCACTTACCAAAACCAAGGAAAGAGGATGGGGTTACATACCCTGGGGTGGTGGAAGGACGCAAATTTGTGTGTGTGCATGTGTGTGTGTGCGTGGTAGGAGTTGGCAGATGGCAGATTTGGGGTGAAGTTCAGAAAGAACCTTAGTGTCTTAGCAGCATATTAAAAATAAAAACTTAAACCAATAATATTTAACCGATCGAAAACATTTTTTAAATATGGAGACTTATACGCGGGGCACAATACGAAATGCAGCTTTACCACAAGTCAGGTTCCTGGGTCTCCCCGTCATCTGTTGCTTACTAAATAGTTTGGCAAGAGATGCACAACCCACTGGGGATCCACAGCATCCGCAATGTACTGCAAACCGTGCTGACTGCTTCTCTCCTCCGGCTTCTCGGTCCTCTCTTTGCCTCTATCAGACATGAGGCGGAAGACTAGTCTTTAAATGTCCACTGAACAAACCATTTTCAACCTGCCTAGTGAATCGGTCTTAAATTTCCCTTAAATTGCACTTATCTGTCTGTCTGTATGTATGTATCTTGAATTGGAGTGGAATCCTCTGTACAGTGTCCTCGTGTCTCGCGCTTCTTATCTAAGCTAGATGTTTATTATGACCCAGTACTAGATATGTATGTATGGATGAATGGATAAAAATGTACCTTCTAAAGTTACGATTGGTGCAGCACGGTGATGCAGTGGTTAGTACTTCTGCCTCACACCTCTGGGACCAGGACTCAAGTCTTCTGTATGGCTCCATGTGTGTGGAGTTTGCATTTTCTCCCACGTCATCGTGGGCTTTCCTGTAGCTGCTCCGGCTTCCCCCCCCCGCAGTCCAAAAACATGCTGAAGTTAATTGGAGTTACCAGATTGCCCGTCGGTGTGCGTATATTTGACTGATTGGTGTGTGAGTGTGCACTGTGACAGGTTGGTGTCCCATCCTGGGTTACTCCCTACCTAGTGCTTGTAGCTTCCAGGATAGGCTCTGGTTCTAAGTGGTTAGAAAAAAATGAATGGATGAAAGTTACTATGGGTAACATTATCCACTACCCAGGTATTGTTGTGCTTAAAGCCAGGCTAATAATCTTAAGGCTGTTCATTCACCATCCTGTAGGAGGTGCTGTAGCATCATTTTTAAGCCACTTATAGGGACATGAGGAGCGGCAGGAGAAAAAACATTAGTTACTGACATTGCAGTAATAAACAGACATTAGCCTATACTGTTTGTGTTTGCAAACCAAGCGAAAGTAATACAGAGTAAGGGGGCACTAATAACCAAACGGTCTTCACTGTGGGTAGCAGTTCAATGCGGCATATGTGCAAGCAAGACAAAGTGAAGCAGGCAGTAAGCTGGAGAGGGCTTGGACTGTGGTCATCACACCATGGACCCTGTTGCTGTAGTTCTTTCTGCGTCTCTCTGTCTCTCTCTCTCTCTCTCTCTCTCTCTTTCACTCGCTGCTCGATTAAGGCCTGGAGGTAAGAGGATAAATCTAAAGCGTGTTGAATGAATGCCATTCATCATATTCATTTTCTTGTCGATACAATTATGAAAAGCCCCTGGCCTTTTCTCTCTCTGGAACTCAATTTGCTCGCGGAAACGTAATTAGCTTAGGAGAAGTGGGAGACAGCTATCCCATGCTCCCCCACATCCCACCTCCCATCTCTGTTTTTTGTCTCCTATTCCTTCTATCTCCATCCCACTTTAGCTGTCCACCTCCTTATCTGATCTACTCGATGACACCTGAAACATAGGGGCAAAGGGCAGGTGAGATGCCAGGTCTGCATGGGGGCACTGTTCAGCACAGTAGTTACACTGACCTCTGCTGGTAGTCTCCAGTACTGTGGCTCCGATGCCCTTCCAGTATAGGGGCACGGGGTGACCTGGAGCCTATCCTACAGAGCACAGGGCAAAAGACAGGAGAAGACCTCGGATGGGATCCTCGACCAGGGTTCCCCAAATTCCAATCCAGAATCCAGCACAATTTGCAGAATCTTAATCAGCTTGTTATCAGGTTTAGTTGGTGTGTCTGAGCAGGGAAATCAGCAAACTGGCCCTCCAGAACTGGAATTGAGGATCCCAGACCCAGACCAATGTAGATAAGTAACTCCTATATTCCTCTTTATTCTGTAACTTCGCTACGAGCTTCTGCTTGAATGCACCAGTATTGTTCGTGTTCAGTTTGCACGTTCTTCCCAAGTTTGTATGGGTTGTATGGGTGTGTGTCTTGCTGTGGCCTGCTATGCTGTCCAGGGTGCCTCTTGAGACAGGCTTAAGGCCCACCATGATCCTGTTATGGAGAAGTAGTATGGAATGTGAGTGATGGAGTCATTTTTCCAAAGGTTTATAACCAGGGGTGTAGAGTTCAGGTTCAGAAAGCACCAGCCAGATGAGTATAAAGAGTCACAGTCCCAGTACTCAACTGGTTGGTTGAAACAAATTCTTGGTCTGGATTTGTACTTTCTGAACCTGAACTCTACACCTCTGCTTGTAACCACCATGTTTTTTCTCCAGTCCTTTCTGCACTCTCGCCCTCTTTCCCTGTCCTTCTCTCCTTCCCTTTTCCTGCACCTCCCATCCGTCTATCTCCCAGGCTCACAGCCAGCACTGCATGGGCTGCATCTGCGCTCCCAGTGCCACTTCAGTGCAGAGCCACTGGGACTTGACTCGGAACCCTATCTCCACAGTTCTGCTGACTCCACCCCCCACCCCCCCCCCCCCCCCCCCACTGACCCCCCAGCTGTCCCAACAGACACCCCCACGCCAGCTAGGGAAGGAGACCAGAGGAGAGGGTACATCCCTTCAGTGGAGAACTGCCTTCCCTGACCCAAGAAGACACTAGTCTCATGATATAGCTGAAGAGGATCTTCCAGTAATGGCTGATCCAAATTCTGGCCTATTAGACTCAATAATACAATTTATTTAAGAGTATCATTCTTTCACTGTGCGAAAGCACTGATTGTGGAGTCTCAGTGTGTTTGTCTTCCCCTGTATTAGTCTCAGTGTGTCTGCACGCTAGTGTCATTGTATCTGTACATTAGTGCGAATCTATGGGGGTCTGTGTTGCCAGTTTATCAGCTTTGTTGCTGTGTTAGTGTGTCCTGTGGGTGGATATGCTGTATTTATTGAATGAAGCCTGGAAGTCGATTGATTTCTCCTCAGCACAGACAGATGGAGCGATTATCAGCTTGTAACAAGTGAGATATCAATACCTCTTATCTCTAAAAGAGTGAGAGAGACTCACATCCAGGCCAGTAAAACATAGATGGTCTATATAGACCTTTATGCTTTAACAGCACGTTAGTAATATCCTGTTACACGCAACCACACAAACGCATAGAAACATACATGCATACGTATACAAAACATATATTTGCGGAATATGTCTTTGGATTAGCTAATCAGATGGAGCAAATCCTCTCCCCCCCCCCCCTGAAAAAAAACAGGGAGCTTTTAATTTCTGAAAATTTTCAATTAATCAAGACCTCATTTTATGCTCAGAATATTGTGTTTCAGAAGATGGCTTCAGCTTTTTAGAAGGAATTATAGTGCAAAGCTGATGTCCAGGCAAGTCCCAAATAATGACAACTTGCAGGGACAGGTGTAGACGTCTGGCAGCAGGGTGATGCCACCATCGGGCCTTTCGGCAAGACGGTTTAACCGTGTTGCTTCAGGGACACTGTCTAACCCAACTCTCCGATCCTCACGTCTACGTCCTATTGGACAAAATCATCCACTAAGTAAATCAGCGCAAGTATAACGTAAATGAAAGAACCAGAATGTGGACAGGACTCTGTGCATATTAACATGCCGGTGCTTGACAGTGCAAACTGAGCCAAGCAGAAACTGGGACTGCAAGCCAATGTGGCAAAGGGATGGTATAGAAGCAGGAACGGGAAGACAGGGCTGGCGGTGGGACGTCAGGAGACACTTGACAAGAAGACAAAGGCCTCTGTGTGCTCCTATTCCTCCACCCCCTTTGGGGCAGGTCTAAATAATTCATTCCTCTGCTGCTGTCCTCTGTTTAGATGGAGAGGGAGAGCAAACGATGGAGAGAGAGGGAGAGAAGGATAGAGCAATAAGGGGAGCAGAACGAGAGCCTTTCTGGGACCCTGGGGGCAGACTGTTTAAAAGTTATTAAGACACATCTTTAAAGAGCCAGCAAGTGGGGAATTACTCATCCCACCCAGCTGTGACTCCACACACACCCGCACAACTGGACCTATATTGCAGAACCGGCCTATAGAGCCACAGAACCCATCTGGCACTTGGAGGGAACTTCAGTAAGAATCAGCAGAAGTTGACTCTGAGGACAAAGATCACTGCACCCCCCCCCCATCCCCAGCTCCCCTTCTGTACTTCACTAGAGCTCTTTGATCTGCATCTTTGACTACAAACAGATACATGTGAGCTAAAGTGGAAATATGCAGACGCGTCCAAAGATGCATGATCAATGTGCACACAGTCACTCTATATACAGCCCCAAACTGACAGTGCACTGCAGTGAGACACAACCAATGAGCAGGGGCACTGGAAATAGGACACGATCCCCCCCCAATATCGACAGACCCCCCTTCTTCAAAAAATAAATGAGCGTTCCTTGTCTTTCCTTGCGAATCCACGCGTTACTGAGGCCAATTCGCTGTGCATGCACAGCGAGAGGACAAAAGAAAAACCTCACAAAGATTACCGTCCCGCAGCAGACAAACGATTTTATCATACGGATCATTTATCTTTAGTTGATCATATGTTTAGTTGTGAAACTGTACGCTGACCAGCGTTAGTCGTATTTTAAATGAGGATCTTTATTATTCAGAAAGTATTTCACATCCTGTCACAATATGACTATTGCAATGTCACAATATACGCCGTCCCCCCCATGCCAAAAAACCCACCACCTGGGTAAATCTGGTCCCCGCAAATTTCCTTCCGAAATTTACATGCCCCCCCCCCCCCCCCCCCCGGAAAAGTGAATAATGTTGAGTATGTTGTACAAACAGTGCGTGTAAAAGCCTGGGATCGATCAATCAATCTTTATTTATGTAGCACTGTTTTAAGTAAAAGTGATTTACAGACATTTAAAAAAAAAGGGAATTCAGCTAATATTTGGTACTCATAGTCGACATGTTGGACGAAAGAATTGCAAAGGGAAAAGGATCTGAGTCACTTCGGAGCATTTCGGAAAGAGTCAGGCCTGTGGGGTGCTTACAGTCAGCTGCGGTGAGCAGCGGTCTGAGGAGAGAAGAGTAACAAACCGCTGATAGAGTGTTGGGTGGCCAGCACTTGTATGGCATGAAGCAACAGAAGGGATACTGTGCCACTAATCATGTTAATGATGGTTCCTGAAGCACTGTCACCACATCAGGTTCTACTGCACATACCCCTGTCCCAGGAAAAGGCACTATGGGGTGTCATGAAATATGGCCTCATTTTCTTTTCCTGTTACACGAACATGCAAAGCAAATATTGGAATTCATGACTCGGATGAGATGGCTTGTCAAAGCAAAGGATACTCTTTAGCATCCTCTGAACATAAAGGAGGAGATAAATGTAGGAAGCAATTGGAAGGTGACTCATTGGTTCAGGTTTCGTGCTCCGTAACCCTTGGTTCATGTGTCTCTGTGCATTAAGCTTTGGTACAAGAAGATCCTGAAAGGCAGCTCTATTATAAATAGCATTGTGAAATATGTAATGTGGAGCTTTTGATGAGACAACATCACAGGGGTGTATGTTCATGTGTTATGAGGTCATTTTTGATGCTGTAATTCTGTGGCGTTCAGCACCTATGCCGTTAAGTGCCGTAACCCGTCCCGATGAATTCTGATTTGCCATGTTTGGCATATGCAGTCACGATTTCTGAGACTGTTCCCCTTAACACATGAAATCATTTTGCACTTTTTATGAATCATATACTTGCAATTTGGGCACCAGCTTTTTGGCCTTTTAGGAGCACTGTTAGCTGCCTCACATCGCTTTGAAAATTCGCCAGTTGTCAACCACTTTTATAGCAACACGCATACTGCTAATTGGCAGTCAACCTGCTATGGTGCAACTTTAGTAGTTGCATTTGTATTTGAAATGTGACAGCATTTGTGATTGTGGTTGAAGTCCTTTCTCATGTGATGTTTCTGCTATTTTATCCACCCCTGCATATATAAACACAATCTCACAAAAATGCACAGAAGTACATAAACACGCACACACACACCTTCGCTATGATCTGACCCACAGTGAAACACCCTCAGAGGAGTCACCATAGAGCACGGGGGGTGGGGGAGGTGGGGGCATGTGTGGAGGGAGGGCTGCCCTCTGTGGGACTGCCCCCTGGCCACCCCCTCCCGCTGGTGATAATTGATTCCAGCCAGGCCATGCTGATTGGTGTGAAGACTCCTGGGGGTGGGGAGGGAAGGCCAGCTGTCCCTGAACACAGCTTAGGCCACCCAACTCCTCTCCATATAACGTAGGTGGGGGCCCATTACCATCTTCTACATAACTGGGCCATTATTGATTCTGTATTCCTATATCTACTGAGGAACAGGTATTACTGACCACACCTCCATCAACTGAGGAACAGGTATTACTGACCATACCTCCATCAGCTGAGGAACAGATATTACTGACCACACCTCCATCAGCTGAGGAACAGGTATTACTGACCACACCTCCATCAGCTGAGGAACAGGTATTACTGACCACACCTCCATCAGCTGAGGAACAGGTATTACTGACCACACCTCCACCTACTGAGGAACAGGTATTACTGACCATACCTCCATCAGCTGAGGAACAAGTTTTACTGACCACACCTCCATCTACTGAGGAACAAGTTTTACTGACCACACCTCCATCTACTGAGGAACAGGTATTACTGACCACACCTCCATCTACTGAGGAGCAGGTATTACTGACCACACCTCCATTTACTAGCTCATACTGACAATGTCTCCATCTGGAAAGGGTGTTAGAGATCATGTCTCTAATGCCGATGACAAGTGCACACTTCACCTGGCAGTGTAGCATGTAGCATAATGCTCAGGGTCCAGAATTCTTCAGCATTACTGCCGACCTGAATGCCGCTACCACGTTGTTTACACTCAATGGCATACAATCTGATGGTATCAGCTGTATAAATGTGTAGCAGGTACTGGGTGAACTGCAAGCTACGTTGGTCACCTTAGTTCTATTTCAGTGAACAGTTTCGCTAAGCTGCTAAATGATGTAACGAGTGTCCCTCACTGCTCAGTAGGAGACAGTGTAACTAATGAAGTAATACTACCTGACCAGAGCCCTGGCACAGAGGTTAGACTGGGACCATTGCTCAGGCAGTCTCTGGTGCATCTCCCACCGAACAATTCCCTCCTATTTTAGTGAAAAGCTGTCTTGCCTAATGTTGTTTTAATTGCCACCAGCCATGGTGCGATGGCCAACCTGTCGCCTGATTGGTTTAAATGCAATTAGCAGCTTTATTAGGCTACAGTATCCAGAGACACTGACACCGTGCAAGCAAGTCTCTCTGTCTCTCTTTATCCCTCTCTTGCTCTCTCGCTTTCTCACTTTATCCAACTTCATGTCTCACAGACCATATGAGTTTTGCTACTGCATTCAGAAAAGACCTTAATAGGCCTGCTTAGGCCACAGGTAAAAAAATGAAAAAGAGAGATCAAGGGGTATCATGTTGAATGGTGCTGAATTACTTCACATTCTTGTCTTTAATATCACAATTCAGGTATTAAATGCCGAACCCTATCATGCACATTGGTGAAGCTATTTGTGAGTGACGTTTTGAGTGTGTAAGTGTACATGCATGTGTTTGTGCATGTGAATGTGATTAGTTATTAGTTATATAGCAGTGTGTGGATGTATGTGTATAACAAGGTGCAGATTTCTGTGTGAGTGAAAGCATGCTTGTGTACCAGGGTGTGTGTGTGTGTATGTGTGTGTGTGTGTGCCAGGGTACAGAAATGGGCAGAATATTGAGTATATCTCCACAGCCCACTCTAAAGTAGCAATAAAGCCCACTTAAACCACAATATTAAAAAAAAACAACTGGGGGAGAAGAGGAACGACTGAAGAAAGAACCACAAAATATTGGACTTTTTTCTTTCGCTTTTAAGTTAGAAAAAATACACATCTTAAAAGGTCCAAATGACCACTCAAATTGGATAGTGCATCATTTCCTGTCAGGCTGGAGAAAGCAACCAGGACAGCTATACTTCATCATTTTGGTGATTTAATACCAAAGAAATATATTAAAATAATAAAAAGAACGCAGAAATGCCCCGAATTTGCAGTGATAAATAGCCCACCCAGTCTTTATCCGATTAGCTGCGCTAACAGATATATTGCGTCCAGGATCCATGCAGACACCACGCGATTGTATTCCAATAAAAAGTTGCATATTAAATTCTGACACAGGGAGAGGGAGTGTGGACCTTCTGCTGTAAACCTTTGAGAATGAGAAGGAAGGACAGAGGGAGAAATGAAGGCAGAGAACAGACAAACTAAACCGATTAGAGGAAAAAGTCTTGCATAGTCAGCGAGATGCACTTCTAGCATGTAACACTGCGTACAGAGTCACAGCAGAATGCAACAGTGCATGTCATGTGCCACAGCATATAACACTGTGAGCAGTGTCACAGCAGTGTGCAGTACCCCAAAACGTCTTTCATAGACTGCAACACTGCACACACAGCATAGAACATTCAAAAGATATTTACAGTAACACGTAACACTGGAGAGAATTAAATCAGCAAATAATGCCGTGAATGCAGCTACCACTGGGATAATTGTTGTTGTTTTTTTAACCAGAGACATTAATCCTTAACCCATACTCTCTCTCTCTCTCCCACACACACACACACACACACACACAGAAAATGCTGCATTACATGGTATTATTGTTTTGTTGCCGGCAGTGTAATCAGTGTAGTTCTTGCTGCTGGTCTGGGAATGAGATATCTCTAATTGTTCTCAGACTCATCAGGAAGATTTTAATTAGAATTAATTAGCATGTTTGCTTATGCACATGCATGCAATTAAGTGATATTATTTTAACAATAGTTTAGTAAACAGAACACTCTCTTAATCACAAAAGAGTGCAGCACGTCTGAAAATAAATTAGGTTTTTCTAATTTAATGGATTAATGTTAATTGGTAATTAACAGCCTCTAATTAGAAGGGGAACACAAGCAATTTTTCCACAGATTCGGGGGGCCTGGATCCCACCTTTGCTCTGTGTGTGTAGATTTTGTATGTTCTGCTTGTGTTGCATGGTCTTCCTGCAGTTACAATGCATTCTTGCTGCAGTCCAAAGGCATCCATTTGGGTTAACTGGCATCTCTAGATTGACCATAGCTTGTAAGTGTGTGTAGAAGTTTGTACATGAATGCTCCCCGAAATGGGCAGGCATTGCAATGTGAGTTACTCCAGGTTTGTGCCCTGCACTGCCCTCGAATTGGTTCCATGCCCCCAAGACTTTGACCATGATAGACAGTTGGAAGATGGATGGATCGACGGATATTTCTTTTAGCAAGGAGTCGGTTTTTCTTTATGGATTGGGGAGCCATAGGTGGAGGAATGCACTAATAGCCGACCAGAGACACAAGAGCTCACTTTGCTCAGCCAGCTCTCATCACATGACTCATGGTCCACAAGTAACTATACACCATAAATCCAGAAGCAAAAACCTGCAACACACAGCAGAGCAGAAAGCCATTTATAAAGAGCCAACAAGCACTGGCAGTCGCTGCGTTACAGATCGACCTGATTCAGAGGAAACTGTGGTTAGGTTCTCATACGGCAGGCTAAGAGCAGGACAAGAGCGCCACCTGCAGTCTTGGTAGAGCAAAAATCAGAATAACACATTCACTCTCACTGGCTAAGCTTCCATTCAAGTATTCAATAGACTAAACAGTCTACAGTCTGTCATGCAACCGTTGTTCATGGTTTTTTCTGTTCTGTTTGTGGTCAGCAGATGTGGCAGTGGATTATGGGTAAGGAACTCCATTGCCGCGCCTGTCCAACCGTCATGCTCTATGCAGTTGTAATTCTTCTTTACTGTCCTTATTCTCCACAGCCCATACCTCCCTCTCACATCCAGTTATTATGCTTTTAATGTTTTTAATAAAGCACGAGTGATCATCTACATTTTCTTCCTTGGCTGCTCTCATTTTCTCTTGCAGTCTTTCCTTCTCGTTTCTCCCACTTCTCACCTGTGTATTCTGACCCCAAACCCATTCTGTCCTCCTCACTTTTTCATTCTATCAGTATGTTTCCTAAGGTTATGAGTGTTGGGATTTATTATTCTTGAATGTGCCTCTCTCTCTCTATCTCTCTCTCTCTCTCCCCCCCTTCTCCTCATTTGGCTAATCTATGAAACAATATGGAAGTATTTTAACCTCTTTAAAACCCCAACACCTCTAACCTTAGTATCCACTTGCTTCTTTTACCCCTGACTTTAAGCTCTCAGCACAAACACACACATATTATGTTTACAGAGCCTACCTGTTGATAGAACCATTTTAATGTTATTAAAATACATGTTCCCATGACTGTTTTTCACCAGCTCCAGTCTTCTTATGATTTTTTTTAAATAAAAATTAATCATTAACATGCACACTGTGAGAAACAGTGGCTTTGCACACTCTGATGCATAAGCAAAAGCAGTTTTTGATTCACTAGATTCAAGACAGTCATGACAACAGACAGAAGGAAATCGTCACAGCATTTTCTTTTGGTTAAAATTAATTTACAGTGAATACAGGAAGAGGTTATAACAGTCAAAGTTGGGGACGGACACTCATGTTTTAAATGACCATCGATCATGTAGCCATGTGTTAAAACATCCATCAATTCATCCATTTCCCAAACTGCTTATCCTACTGGGTCGCGGGGGGTCCAGAGCCTATCCCGGAAGCAATGGGCATCAGGCAGGGAACAACCCAGGATGGGGGGCCAGCCCATCGCAGGGCACACTCACACACCATTCACTCATACATGCACTCCTACGGGGAATTTAGCAAGTCCAATCAGCCTCAGCATGTCTTTTGACTGTGAAACCGGAGTACCCTGAGGAAACCCCACGACGACATGGGGTTGAGCATGCAAACTCCACACACATGTAACCCAGGCGGAGACTCGTACCCGGGTCTCAGAGGTGTGAGGCAACATTGCTAACCACTGCACCACCCCTTGTGGTAAAACAACGGATTTGTATTAATTTACCGATCAGACATGTACCCAGGTAGTGAAATTGCTTGTCTAAATGCCCCTTGAAAGCCTGTGTTCAGGACTGTGCCATAAGTCTTGGAGGTTTGTATGCATTTGTATGCAAGTGATCTCAGTACTATAGGTGTCTGACCCTTATCCACCATTATATCCCACCAGCAGGATTTTTGGCTTGTGGTTATATGGTATTTATTTACATTATACAGAACATGCTTATTAACTATTTGTATTGCTTGCAACTTGGTATTAGTGAATTTCAACAAATTTAACCCCACAATTTACAGAAAAACCAAGCCTTTCTCTCAGAATTGAGCCAGCATTGTTTTCTGTGGTAAACACCACCCCCTGCTGGAGAAACAAAGTACTTTCACAATGTGCCCACCAAAGTCTGGCAATGTACGACTCTAGTTTTAGCGCTATTAACACATTAATGTATTGTCTCATTGGACATTATGCGCATACATGCGAACATTCAAAAATTACTTAAAATTTGTCCGTGAAGAAATCTGGAAAACAATTTACTAGGCACTTTCACACCAAAGTTCTGGAACCTGCTCCAGATTTACAGGCCTCTGGGGCTCATATGGGAGTTTTACTTCCACAAAAATGTTCTGAATGCAGAATGAAAAATGACTGGTTTAGAGAGATAACGAATCAGATTGCAGAGGAGGTGTGTCCAACCAACTAAAGGAGGCGGGACCAAGACATCTGATTGATTGTTCTTACCTCTTCTACTTGCTTGGATTTGGGTAGATTCCAATTAATGGGCGCCGAGAGGTGAATTAACAAATGGGGGGGGGGAGCGGAAGGCGGAAAGGGCCAAATATTAAGGGCAACAAAACTAGGACAAACAAATGAACAGGAACCAAGGAGCAAGACAATAAACTGACTGAAATAGCTACACAAACGTTAAACCAGGAGAATTAAAAAAACAACAAACATTAGTTGAGAGTGGCCTCTGGCCAGCCTTGAACCCACAACCACAAAAGAGGAGCTGGGAATGTTAGCCAACCACTTACCCACACGGAAGAGGCAGTACACTAGGGACAAAGGAGCTACAAGATAGAGGAGGGAACAGGATGGCCAGCAACACCTGCTGGCCAAACGGGAACATGACACATAGGACAGGACAAGACAGACACCGATCCTGACAAAAAACTGTATCTGTGTCAATTTCCAAAGTCCTATGAATATTTATCAGAGCAAATCTGTTCAATCGTGTCTCTGTCAAACTGTTCTTCAGGTATGTCTTTAAATGTCTGAATGACCTTTCAGCCGACGCAGTCAAGGGGGGGGGGGTATCCTCAGGGGCACCTTATTGTGCTGTGAATGTTTGGTTTATGTCCACCGTCCATCTCAGAAAGGTGAACGAGTCAGAATTAGTTCGCTGCACCATCGTTGTGCAGTTAGTGTCCCAGCATGCATTGCGGGTTTATTATTATGCTCACAAGTGTTGTCTATTAATGTTGTTGTTCATGTGGGACGTTCGGCACATGTGAGATCTTCTTGTACGCCGTGATCTGTTTTATACTTACGTTTTGTGAATTTCCCCGTAACGGTTTTCAGGAACGCAGGATACCAGCAGGCCAAGTTTGCCATTTACCGCAGTGACTTTACAGAGAAACCAGTCAGACATGGTTTATAAGAAGTGGACTTGGCAACTGTGCCCACCTTGTGCCGCTGCTTGCGCACACTATGTGTGTATTTGGCGTACAGGTGAACATGCTGCTGATCTCTATCCCTGATTATGCAGACAGATTGATTGTTTGATCCTGAGGGAAATTTAGGCACTTTGCATATGCAGCATTAAAGGGCCCCTATTTTGCTCATCTTCACTGCTCAAGATTTTATTTTTGGGTTCTACTAGAATAGATTTACATGCTTTGATGTTACAAGGTCACATTACGTTTCTCATACTGTGCATTTCTATTCAGTCCGTCTATAACTGTTTATATGAAACGGTCCATTAGAGCTTGAAACCCCACCCCTGATAAACCCAGTGTGCTCTGATTGGTCAGTTTGGCGGATACTTCTGCCCCTGTCTTGCAGTCTGCACGCAGGTCGACGGCCAATAAAGATTATGTTTCAAGGTGACCTCAGAAGGTTATGAAAGTAAGGGCTAGAATTGCAGCGAGGCATTTCAGGCAGATTAGAGAAGAGTGGGGTTTGGTGTGAGAGTTCCTACCTTTGGCGTGTACTTTGGGCCTTGAGACTTTGCAGACTGTTTGCATGCATATAAAGTTATATAACATGGTAACAGGAAGGGAAAAACCCAGAAAATCATAACAGGGTCCCCTTATGTTCAGTACTGGTACTACCTTGAGTTTCTGCACTTTTGTAACTAATGCCAGTGCCTCCCTTTGTCACTTCCTAAAAATAGATTGATTGATGGATTGATTGTTCGATCCCGGGGGAAATTTAGGAACTATGCATATGCAGTCTTAAAGGGGCCCTATTGTACTCATTTTCACTATTCAAAATGTTATTTTTGGGTTCTCCTAGAATAGATTTATATGCTTCAATGTTCCAAAAACACATCACGTTTTTCAAACTTTACATCTCTATTCAGTCTGTCTATGACTATCTGAAGCGCTCCATTCAAGCCCCACCCCTGATGAGCTCAGTGTGCTGTGATTGGTCAGCTTGCCCTGTATTTCCCATCCCTGTCTTGCAGTTTGCATGCAGGTAGGTGGCCAATAAGGATTGTGCTATGAGGTGACCTAACCATGTCATGGAAGAAGGGCTGGAATTCCAACAAGACATTTCAGTCAGAGAAGAGTGGGTTTTTGGTGTTAGAGTTCCTACCTTTGGCGTGTACTTTGGGCTTTGAGACTTTGCAGACTGTTTACATGCACATAAAGCTATATAACATGGTAACAGAAAGGGGAAAACTATAATTGGTCCCTTTAAGTTCAGTACTGGTACTACCTTGAGTTTCTGCACTTTTGTAACTAATGTCAATCCCTCCTTTTGTCAGTTCCTGTTGCCACACTGTGGTTCTGGGTGAACGTGACTGTAAACGTGTACAGACTGTACAGTGATGAAGTGTGACACGATATTTGTGCTTCTGAAGTTCCAAGGATGAATGTTTATATTAAATTAAGATCCTTGTTTTCACTGTTAGCCCAATGCACTAGCAAGTCATTAACACACAAAGCAATACGCTTCCTCCTAAAAGACTAGAAAACACATCGGATAAAATGCTTATTTTTTTATTGATTTGTTTTTTTTCTGATGATAGCAAAGTGTTTTATATCAGTTGCAATTGACAGTGAAAGTAGGAAAGGTTACAGATTAGAACTGGACAGTAAAAATAAATGATGAATTCGAGGAATGGGGCTGAGGAAAAAGACTGGTATGGGCAAGGATTCAAAATCATTAGCACTAGGCAGGCGTGGTTGTAGATTTCAGTATTCTTGTGTGGAGGGATGGGTATGTTGCTTGATAAAAGTTAGGTAGTCGGGGACATTGGCAAAGTATGCCGGGAATTCTTTCCCATTGCAACCTCTTACAAAGTTCGCAATTCCAGCCTGAACCCATTTGTTTTTAACGAAACACATCAGAGGCCCGCCTGAGTCTCCCTGAGAACATAAGCACACACACTGCTTACACATTTGTTCTCTTTCCAGTGTTATAAACAGCTATAACTGCTACTTCTTCTATTCTGGCTTAAAATTCATTACATTCTACATGAGGATTGCATGGATACAGTAATAGGACAAGCTACATTTCCTTAAATAATCTTACCTTATACACGAGTTTTCCAAATGCACCGGCACAAATAAATCTCTTCTCGTTACACTTGCTTGCAGAAGCAAGCGGAATATTGAGTTCCTGCAGTGTCCTTGGAGGCTGTAAATTGGCTACAAAAAGATAAAATGCTGTATGTCATATGAAGTCCATTTGCACTGCATTACAAAAGGGGTGTTAGATTGTTCTAGAAAAAATAGCAGCAGGGGGTGTATAAGGTGTTGAAGAAAGATATAAGATAGACTTGAATAAAGATGGAGTGGAAGGAGCTGAGCAGGGTTCAGAGATTTAGAAATGTGTGTCACCTACAGGACAGTCAGGTCACATAGACTTAGGACATTATGGAGCAGCATTTACAAACAGTATCTGATTGGAGGAAAATATGACAGAACATGATGGATAAGTATCATGAGCAAACAGAACAAACAAAGCATGTAACATTTGGTCATGTGACCGGCCTTTTTAAAAGGGCAACTGCTCTGGGAGACAATCAGAGGTGGTCAAAGGGAGACTTTTGGGGTTTCTTGGGGAAATCTAGCATTCAAATGACACCCAGTTGGCATGTGTTAGCTGGATTCATAAGCCTCATCATTCTCCCAACATAGTTGAAGTATATGGAAATTACTGGAAAATGTAACAGCAGGGAAGGCTGTCCTGATAAACACAGGGTGTAATATCTACTGATTGTTTCTGGATTCATTTAAGGATACAGGGTTACTTTTAGCTGTATTTTCGTAGCCTTTACTGTCAATTTTTATTATCAATAAACAGACAGAAATAATACAGGATGGGATATATGACAAGACACAGTAGAACACACACATAATGTACTGCAGCAGACTCACTGTCACATCCTGTCATTCCCCAGCCAATCGCAACGCAGTTTGACTGAGGACCAAAGGAATCAGAGGATTGTGGCAAAATGACAGGTTTTATGTAGCGGGAATAGATGATATTTCTGTCCACATTCACCAGGGCAACATCATTGTCTGGAAACATGTACTGAGGATGAATGATCACTCTGCTAAAGGTATACTTGGCTTCATTTGGAGACGGTTGCTCCAGCTTGTATGCTCCCAGCCTCACATAGGACTTTGCAAGGATCAAATCTGATCTGAATAAGAAAACCAAAAAACATGTGACATTTTTTAGCAATTTTGTTTGAAAAGAAGCTTTTTGACTTCATAGTGGTATTCTAACTTTTTACAGGATTAGTAAAATATTTTCAGCTTAATACAATTTCATCAATTTAAAAATGAGCTTACTTTGCAACGCAGTGGGCAGCAGTCAGGATCCATCTGTTATTGATGACAGATCCACCACAAGATGAGACTGTGTTAGGGATTTTAACATGTAGGTAGGCCATCCAGGGCCAGGCCCCCTCCTTAGCATCATGACCTCCGATGACTGAACTCTTCAACTCTTCCATCCTGGATCCTGAATAACAGCCAGCAGAGTTTTCTCAATGCTAACTGGACTAATTTTTTGGTAATATTTAGACGAAGCTATGTTTGTTACAAGCTGCTCCTACTTCACATGTGAAATGAAGACTAAACTGAGCTTGCGCAGAGTATGTTTTGCGATTTGTACCTTGTTATTCGTTTGAGAAATAGACTTTGTGAGAACTAACACGTTACAATCATCTGTGGTCTCCCCTACATTATATTGATGCATTGCTATATCGTCTCTTGAAAATTAGGCTGAAACACTAGAATCCCTTTCATTCAAGAGAGTAAAGTATTGTGTTACAATGTACAAAATACTTCATCATTAATGTTTTTGTTGATGATGTCTTACTGTGCGTAATCGATCGATTAAACTTTACCACATGCATCTACACGAGAAACACGCTATGTACTGGTCTGCGGATGGTTCACTGTTATCCACACTTTTGGCTATTCGCAGTATGTCTTGGACGGTATCAGCTGTCGATGCAGGGGGACTACTGTGTCTTTGCTTAATTATACAATTTTGCCATTAACTACACTACCTAAATTTTTTAATGGATAAAGAAAAATTCCCCCAAAAAATACTGTTTGGCAGAGAAGGGAACTGAAGTACAAAGTATCAATTGGTTAAGACCCACAAAAGTTCTTACCTGCAACAGCATTCAGCAGCAGGACCACAGGCAGAAACACCCAACCCGCCATATTCACCATCTCTGGACAGCTGACTGATTAACACTCTGCCTAACTAATAGTACGAGGGATTTACAGCCACAATTTCACCGATGGCTCCTCACAGCCCCTGACCCAGAGCGGTCCTTCTTATAGGCGCAGTGGCATGCCACCAGCTTTCAGTTTCATCATGACAAACCACACTGGGGTTTAACATAACAAACTCGGGTCACACCCCCCACCGCCAGATAGGATCATATCCACAGATAGCATGAGAAACAGAACCACATTTTGAAAGGATGACTAGAAGACACAGAGACTTTTTTTGAATGGGAGTTGGGTTTACCAGAAAGTTAGGGTGCAATAGGAGAAGAACCATTTAGGCATCATCTAGAGTGCAAATGCAGAGAAGTAAAACGGCATAGGTCTGGATATGAAATTCTTTTTGTGACGTCATGGGGTTTAACCTCTTGCGGACCAGCATGCATTGCACTCGATTGTATATAGTACAAATACTTATGTAATTAATGATATGCAGCTATGTTCTTGTGAAATGCTGAACGTTGCATTCACCTACTGTGGTGTTTTCGTAATTCTCCCCCGATGGTGTCCGATGTGTGTACTGGTGACTTCCCCTATTCGTGCTGCTGCTGGTACCTCTCTGGCAGTTGCACTAAGTATGAGTGTTAATCGTCATCTGCACTTCTGTGTATTTTATTAAGCATGTCACAAATGTGCCTGGCAGCCCCACACAACACCTGCAGCGATCAGGAGGCTGCAGTGCACCTGCATAATGCTGGAGAGGAAGGTGCTGGAAACCCTCCTCAGTCTGATGCCGAGGGAAATTGTGGGGGTCTGTTTTCCGGTAGCGACTCCAGGAATCACTACGTCCTCGTGGCCATGGAGTATTTTACTAAGTGGTCCGAGGCAGACATGGTTCCAGGTCAAAGTGATCATGGCTGAAAAGTTTTGGTGTTGGAGTTTTTTTGTCATTTCAATGCACCGGAGGAGCTGCTTAGCGAGCAGGGATGCAACTTTGAGGTGCAGGTGTTTGGCGAGGTCTGCAAGTGGCTGCGTATTGCGAAGACCCACACCACCCTCCTTTGGGTTGGTGGAGCGGTTTAATCGCACGCTTGCTACACAGCTTGACATCCAGGTGACCCAGCAGCAGCGTGACAGCAACCACCAGCAGCCCTTAATCCTTTGCCCGTACCTAACTGCAGTTCAGGAGAGCAATCAGCGTACACTGGGTGGGAGTTGGTGCACTTGGTGTTCGGGTCGTCCCCCAGGGCAAAGAGTCGAAGGTTCCAAGGCAGTTGGGAATTTTATGGGTCTGAGAACATTTAAGATGGATTGAGGCAAAATGGAAAACTGTCCTGTGGGCTGACGAATCAAAATTTCAGCTTCTTTTTGTAAATCATGGACGTCACATCTTGCGGGCTAAAGAGGAGAGGGACCATCCAGCTTGTTGTCAGCGGACAGTTCAAAAGCCAGCATCCGTGATTGTATGGGGGTGCATTAGTGCATTAGTAGCTTGCACATCTGGGAAGGCAACATTGATGCTGAGGGATATATAAAGGTATTGGAGCAACATACAGTACAGGCCAAAAGTTTGGACACATCTTCTCATTCAATGTGTTTTCTTTATTTTCATTACCATTCATTACCGTTGGTAGATTCTCACTGAAGGCATCAAAACTATGAATGAACACATGTGGAGTTATGTACTTAACAAAAAAAAGGTGAAATAACTGAAAACATGTTTTATATTCTAGTTTCTTCAAAATAGCCACCCTTTGCTCTGATTACTGCTTTGCACACTCCTGGCATTCAGGATGCCACCTGCATCCTGTTCTTTCACACCCTTGTCGCTTGGCCCAAGTTTGTTTTTTTTAACCCCCTATCATTGATCGTTTTGCCTCTGCTCACATCTGCCACTTTTTCTGCGTTGATCTCACCCCAACCCGCTTTCTGTAAGCCTGGTTCCATAAATAAAACCCATTTGCTGTGACGGTCTCGGTTTCACATGGCTCTTCCGGATGTCTGAATCTGACAGCGCCTTCCTAGTTCCGCGCATGCAGGGAGGTGTCGGAAGGGTTTTGCATGTGAAGGCGTCAGCAGGCTGGACACTCACCCACATGCTAGTTGTTATAAGAACTTTTGATCGAAATTATGAGGCAGTGGTTTATTTTTGTCTGTCCATCCATCCATCCATCCATCCATCCATTCTTCCTTCCATCCATCCATTCTTCCATCCATCTATCTATTTCCTGTACCCTTTCGTCCTTTACAGGGTCATAAGGGTCTGGAGCTTATCATGGAAGCTATGGGTGCAAGGCAGGGAATTACCCAGGACGGGGCATCAACTCGTTGCAGATCTGTACTTCTAGAACTCATAATTACAACTGAATGAGTCAGAATTTACAAGCTTTGCACAGCAACACAATTTGGAACCCAAATGAATGTCTGACAGTTGGTTTCATGTCCGTACCTTGCTGGAAGAACAGCTATTCACATAGCCCTACTCATACTGCTCAAACTCTTCATGTTATTTTGATAGGCGTTTGCTCACATAATCCCAAACAGACTTTTCCAGCTGCAGAGAGTGTCTGTTGAGTGTTGTGGTTCAGCAATTTGGCTTATAATTTCACCATCACTCTGCTAACAAATCTCCTTTCTTGGACCTGGACAAAAGAATTTGTTTATTTCCTTTTGGTACATAGAATGATATGGAGAATATCCATCCATCCATTTCTTAAATTGACAATAGTGTCATCAACAGAATGTGCATGAGGAACAGATAACCAGCATGTGGTTGTCGTGTATGTGGCCTTTGTGTTGCAGTCGTTCATGGTTTAGATGCTTAGATAATAAAAGGGAACTTTATATTAAAAAAAGCAACTCACACAGATAGGATGAGACACAGAGCCACATGTTGAAAGGACGACTAGAAGACACAGAGACTGTTTTTGAATGGGAGTGGGGTTTACCAGAAAGTTAGGGTGCAATAGGAAAAGAGCCATTTAGGCAACATCAAGAGTGCAAATGCAGAGAAGTAAAACGGCATAGGTGTGGATATGAAATTCTTTTTGTGACGTCATGGGGTTTAACCTCTTGCGGACCAGCATGCATTGCACTCGATTGTATATAGTATAAATACTTATGTAATTAATGATATGCAGCTATGTTCTTGTGAAATGCTGAACGTTGCATTCACCTACTGTGGTGTTTTCGTAATTCTCCCCCGATGTGTGTACTGGTGACTTCCCCTATTCGTGCTGCTGCTGGTACCTCTCTGGCAGTTGCACTAAGTATGAGTGTTAATCGTCATCTGCACTTCTGTGTATTTTATTAAGCATGTCACAAATGTGCCTGGCAGCCCCACACAACACCTGCAGCGATCAGGAGGCTGCAGTGCACCTGCATAATGCTGGAGAGGAAGGTGCTGGAAACCCTCCTCAGTCTGATGCCGAGGGAAATTGTGGGGGTCTGTTTTCCGGTAGCGACTCCAGGAATCACTACGTCCTCGTGGCCATGGAGTATTTTACTAAGTGGTCCGAGGCAGACATGGTTCCAGGTCATAGTGATCATGGCTGAAAAGTTTTGGTGTTGGAGTTTTTTTGTCATTTCAATGCGCCGGAGGAGCTGCTTAGCGAGCAGGGATGCAACTTTGAGGTGCAGGTGTTTGGCGAGGTCTGCAAGTGGCTGCGTATTGCGAAGACCCACACCACCCTCCTTTGGGTTGGTGGAGCGGTTTAATCGCACGCTTGCTACACAGCTTGACATCCAGGTGACCCAGCAGCAGCGTGACAGCAACCACCAGCAGCCCTTAATCCTTTGCCCGTACCTAACTGCGGTTCAGGAGAGCAATCAGCGTACACTGGGTGGGAGTTGGTGCACTTGGTGTTCGGGTCATCCCCCAGGGCAAAGAGTCGAAGGTTCCAAGGCAGTTGGGAATTTTATGGGTCTGAGAACATTTAAGATGGATTGAGGCAAAATGGAAAACTGTCCTGTGGGCTGACGAATCAAAATTTCAGCTTCTTTTTGTAAATCATGGACGTCACGTCTTGCGGGCTAAAGAGGAGAGGGACCATCCAGCTTGTTGTCAGCGGACAGTTCAAAAGCCAGCATCCGTGATTGTATGGGGGTGCATTAGCGCATTAGTAGCTTGCACATCTGGGAAGGCAACATTGATGCTGAGGGATATATAAAGGTATTGGAGCAACATATATTGCCATTCAGGCAACGTCTTTTTCAGAGAAAGCCTTGTTATTTCAGCAAGACAATGGCAAACCACATACTATGTGTATTACACCAGCATGGCTCTGAAGTAGAGGAGTCCGGATGCTAGACTGGCCTGCCTGAAGTCCAGACCTGTCACCCACTGAAAACATTAGGTAATAATCAATGATAATAATCAGTACTTTATTGATCACTGTGGGGAAATTGCCTTTACGCTTCCCTAAACTTGCTCTTTTTGTAGAGTAGGTTGTCTACGAAGTGCAGCCACCCATAGCAGCATGCAGGGAGCTGGGGGTTAAGGGCCTTACTTAAGGACCCGCAACGTGCTGAGGCTGGGTTTGAACCGGCAACCTTCTGATTACAGGCACACAGGCTTAGCCCACTTGTTGCTGGCATCAAATTCAAATTGAACATATATTTGTCATAAGACAACAACATTTCTCAGCATGAACATTTCATATTTTGTCTTTGTTCAATTTGCTATGTATGACTTTATATGATTTGCAAATTGTTGCATTCTGTTTTTATTTACGTGTTATATGGCGTCCCAACATTTTTGGAAATTGGGTTGTGTGTAGTTATGTCGGTTTTGGGGGGTCTTTGTCAGTCGAGAAACGAGACTACTTCTGTGTTTGGTAAATTGTATCTTAAGTGTTTTACCTGGCTAGCGAACAGGTAATATGGAAGGATTTGACAGTTGTTAGTTTTAGTTACTCCATGGCAGTTGTCTAACGTCAAGGCTCAGTGAACCAATGGTGTGCTGAGGTTATGACGGTATTTTATGCTGGCACTTCGAACCTTTGCATAGGCGGAGAACTTGCAAACTGCAGAATGACACGGGGGGAACATGCAAGCTCCACACACATACAGTGGGTGCAGAGACTCAAACCATTTTCCCAGAGGTGTGAGATAACAGTGCTAACCACTGTTCTACTCTGCCGGCCTGGGAATTTCAAAATTTATCAAGTAAGATGCTAGTTGTTATAAGAACTTTTGATCCAAATTATGAGGCAGTGGTTTATTCTTGTCTGTCCATCCATCCATCCATCCATCCATCCTTCCATCCATCTATCTATTTTCTGTACCCTTTCGTCCTTTACAGGGTCATAAGGGTCTGGAGCTTATCATGGAAGCTATGGGTGCAAGGCAGGGAATTACCCAAGACGGGGCATCAACTCATTGCAGATCTGTACTTCTAGAACTCATAATTACAACTGAATGAGTCAGAATGTACAAGCTTTGCACAGCAACACAATTTGGAACCCAAATGAATGTTTGACAGTTGGTTTCATGTCTGTACCTTGCTGGAAGAACAGCTATTCACATAGCCCTACTCATACTGTTCAAACTCTTCATGTTATTTTGATAGGCGTTTGCTCACATAATCCCAAACAGACTTTTCCAGCTGCAGAGAGTGTCTGTTGAGTGTTGTGGTTCAGCAATTTGGCTTATAATTTCACCGTCACTCTGCTAACAAATCTCCTTTCTTGGACCTGGACAAAAGAATTTGTTTATTTCCTTTTGGTACATAGAATGATATGGAGAATATAATCCATCCATTTCTTAAATTGACAATAATGTCATCAACAGAATGTGCATGATGAACAGATAGCCAGCATGTGGCTGTCGTGTATGTGGCCTTTGTGTTGCAGTCGTTCATGGTTTAGATGCTTAGATAATAAAAGGGAACTTTATATTTAAAAAAAAAGCAACGGACACAGATAGGATGAGACACAGAGCCACATGTTGAAAGGACGACTAGAAGACACAGAGACTGTTTTTGAATGGGAGTTGGGTTTACCTGAAAGCTAGGGTGCAATAGGAAAAGAGCCATTTAGGCAACATCAAGAGTGCAAATGCAGAGAAGTAAAACGGCATAGGTGTGGATATGAAATTCTTTTTGTGACGTCATGGGGTTTAACCTCTTGCGGACCAGTATGCATTGCACTCGATTGTATATAGCGAAAATACTTGCGCAAATAATGATATGTAGTTATGTTCTTGTGAAATAAAGAATTATATATATTATATATATTATAAAAATCATGTATTCCAATTTTGGTGTGTTTGTGATTCTCCCCTGATGGTGTTCGATGTGTGTACTGGTGACTTCCCCTGTCCATCTCTGGCATCTGTGCTAAGTAAAAGTATTAACTGTAATAACAGTTCCAACATTATGAGATTTTTTATACTCATGCAATGTGCCTGGGAACACGGGCCAAGGCCCAGTCACCAGGCGCTCGTCAATGGGCCCCTCCCCCAGGTCTGGCTCCAGGGTGGGGCCCCAGTGACCCTAGTCCGGCCGAGGGAAATGAGACCTTGCTATTACTCTTTCTCATCAGGGGTTTTTCTGATTGCTCTTTGTCTGGTCCCTCACCTGAGACCGTTTTGCCTTGGGAGACCCCACCAGGAGATGATTGCCCGAGACGGCAACAATCTTGCGCATGCGCACTCACGCAGACACATTTCAAAATGGCGACACATGCTGCTCTTTTATTTCAAATAAGCCCCTTTAACCACATAGTTTTTTTAAGTAATAAAACTCTTTTTCGACTACTGTGTTATTTAAAATATAACATCCTAAGCATTTCGGCAACAAGAATCAAGGAATAACGCGGGCGATCCTTGTTAAAATAACTCGCTCGCTCTCTCCATGTCGCGCTTGTGCGTGCAGCCACGATAACGACAAACCACTGTCTTTTATTGGAAACAGCTGAGGCAACTCGTTTTCTGAATTTTGAAGTGTGTATAAAATAAGTAAACGTGTGTAAAAGAAGTACAAGATGGGTTATAACGCATATAGCCAACGATAATTAATAAAGAATTTAAGCATAATATCATAGACGTACCACGGCCTATGGCTGGTAGAAATGGAGCTATCCTACGGCCTACAAGATAAAAGCATATGGCACCAAATTGGAATCAATACTCTTTAAAAGAATAAAATACATTACATGAATTTATTAATGCGATATTTTAAATACGTTTTAAGGCATAATAAAACTTTTAATAATTTTAACGGGGTCACCGGAAGCGTCGAGCTTTTCTAGCTAGAGAGGAAAGAGAGTCTGGCAGTTTTGAATGGTAAAAGCTGTAGTTGTGTATTGTTAACGGGTTATTTTTTTTAAAAAATGTCCTATTTATCGGTAAAAATACAGCCATCCTGTTTTTAGTGGGGATTTATGCGTATTGCATGTCTAAAAAAATCCCACTCGGACTAGTGTGGTGCTTAGGTGTCAAATGCCGTACGGCTGCACTCAGGTTCTCATCCCTGAGGTGCATTGCCGTGTGCTGGGTGCAGCAAAGCGCTGTGATCAGTGCATTTTCCTTACCGCCACCACTTAAGTTAATTCTTGGATTGCTGGAAGTTGGCATTTATGAGACATTATAACAGTGAAAACTCTAACAAAGGAAACTACAGTACAGGTAGTTCACTGCTGTCTAAATACGGTGATGTTTTGGGGTTTTGTTGCTGTGTGCGTGTTGCATGTGTAATAAAGAGCACGACAGCAGTGTAAACCTGTGTAGCCTAGTCAAGTCCTGTCAGTAATTTTACTCGTATTTCTGTAATGACTGTATTTCAGAAAAGGATGCACCTCTTAAAAATCGTTAAAGCATCATATTTGTCAGCATCGTCTTCTAGGCCTCAGCTCACCAGGTTAATAGCCACACCATCGAGGGCTCTGGAAACACGGTAAACAGGACCACATTTGATGGAATGTATGTCTTTACATGTATGATCTGTCTCTGTCATGGAGTAGAGAGGATATATGAAAGCTACCTAATTACCTCACTGGGATGAATGTTATAGTAGTTATGGAGTCACAGGAGTGCCATAAAAAAAAGAATCTGCAAAAGAATAAATAAATAAATGTTGCACAAGAAGGTAACATAAATACAAATAAAAATCAAATAAGAAAATGAAAGTGTTTTTATTGCTCTGTATTGCTTTTGCTTTCTTTGTATACTTTGGCCTTTTCTCTATTATCTTTTCTCTATTGTTAATGCTTTTTGTCGAAGGGCCAAACTGAGCCTTGTGTTCTATAGACAAAGGGGGATGATTAGTTACTGATAGTTAGCCAATGTAATCCCAGCTTACCATTAGGGGATACTCCACAAAAACAGTTCAGACAGCCAGATATATTTAAAAGTTTTATACATAATTTGCCCGCAGGAAAGCGGATCACAGGCCGTATGTAAATGTCTGTGGTTCACTGGTCCTTTGGGAAGTTGAACGGATCCCTATCGAGTTCTGTTGCCTTTACGTCAAGCAGATACTCAGTCCGTCTGAGGGGGCGTGGCCCGGCGGGAAGGCCTGCCCAAAGCCACTTGATTGACAGCTTGGCTTTTCGAGAAAAAAACAAAAGGGATAAACAAGATAAAAAAAAACTATACAGAAAAAAATCAAAACAATAGGTGGAAAGTAATTTTTAAAAGCATTTTTCTTATTCTTTTATTTGTTTGTATTTATTTTATTTTCCTACTCAACATTTATTTCCTTATTCCTTTACAGATTTACGCTTTTTATGGTATTCCTCTGTGACTCCATATGAAGTACCTGTAATATATTCTAAATCTAGCGTTAAAGTTGTTTCACAGAGCTTCGATTATACTGCAACGGATAATTAAATCACTTTTCTCTTGAATCTAGCTATAATCACATTCAGTCATATGACATCCATATAAAATCATCGGATTTCCGACTGTTTGCTCATCATGAATTTTAATCTCAGCAATCCGTGTTAAATTGATCCAAGACCAGCTGCTAAAGCGCCATAGTGGATGTTAAATTCCAGCAGAATTCTGTACGGCACACATTGCACAGTAGATGGCAGCAGTGACTGTGTCTACGAACCAGCTATGCCACCTATGAAAGATTTCCGACACTCGTCGTTACGGAAAAACAAACTTCCTGACTCATAATTCCTGTAAAGACTCACGAGATATTTGATTTTTTAAAAAAATCATTTTAGCTAGGTCTATTAAATATGTCATTTAAATTATTATTTAAATTATAATTTAAGATGCAATTTAAATGATGATTAATAGATATGTTTTGCCCTGGGGTGAGAAACTACAGAAAGTTCATAACTTTCAGATCCAATCTTAAATTATAATTTAAATTATCATTTACATGGCATGCCCTGCGATGGGCTGGCCCCCCATCCTGGGTTGTTCCCTGCCTCGTGCCCATTGCTTCCGGGATAGGCTCCGGACCCCCCGCGACCCAGTAGGATAAGCGGTTTGGAAAATGGATGGATGGATGGATTTACATGGCATCTGTTTACGAGAGCGGGAAGAAGGTAGCTTGAGATCGACTGGCGGATCGGTGCAGCCTCGTTTGTACTGCAGCTTAGCGAACCGTTCTGTCCAAAAGGGGGAAAAAATACTTAGTAGTAACTGAGTTACTAATGAATAATAAATCATAAAGAAATATAGTAACTGCTTGAGATAAAAGATTATTGATGATTCATTAACAAACATGATCAGTATTTTACTTGTTTTTTATTACTTGTTCCTTCAGTAGTTTCTTCAATAGTTCACAAATGTGTACAGAATTAAGAGATACAGAAACAAATATAGTAATTGCTTCACATAAAAGATGTGTCCCAATTCATTGATATTGAACTAACATGAGATCAATATGTAACTAAGACTTATTTTTCGGTTAAGTAATAGCATGATACTATATTAATTTGAGCACCCTCAAGTAAAGTGTTACTAGAGGGGAGCTGAGCCAGAAGGCAAAGCTATCGATTTACCGGTCGATCTACAATCCTACCCTCACCTATGGTCGCAAGCTTTGGATAGTGACCGATAGAATGCGATCGTGGATACAAGCGACAGAAATGAGTTTCCTCCGCAGGGTGTGTGCGCTTAGAGATCAGACATCCGGAAGGAGCGCAACACAGCCGCCTCTCGTTGTTACGGTCATCCATCCATCCATCCATCCATTACGGTAAGGTTTTTTTCTCTTTTGGCTCTGTCGTGGAATTACAAGCCAGTTAAGAAGCAATTATCCTTTTTGTGTGTCCTATGCCTCATTGGCCGATCCTCCCTAATCTGCACCTGATTTGAATTTTCCAAAGACTACAGGTGAAATAAAAGGAAGACCAAAGGAAAGGCGGGAGAGAAAAGCAGTATTGGGTGTTGTAGCAGAACCTGTTTGGTGCTTTTTGGGTCCCAGGGTATGTCCAACCGGGAGACCTAGGACACGCTGAAGGGGGGATATCTCTCGGCTGGACTGGAAAATAAATGAATAATTGGATATTGTCACCAAGCACCCTCCATTGTCCATGAGAAGTCAATAACTGCGGTAAAGTTAGCTGCATATTCGACATTCAGTTCCAGCTGTAATATTCTGCAAAAAGCAAGCCAGGCAGTTTTATGTCCGCAGGCATAGACGCATACCGATCATTTTTGTTTCGAGCCTTTCTGTGTGCCAAGTCCTGTGCTAAGAACAGAGGCGATCTCTGCTAGAACGAGATATCAGTCCACCACACACACACACACACACACACACACACACACACACACACACACATATGTGTGTGTGTGTTATGACCTCACATAGGATAACTGACTATGCGTAATATGTGCCAGTGCCATAGCTGATTGTTGGTCATCAATTGATATGTTAGTGCATTTCGATTACTATATTAATGCATATAAAAAAATTCACGCACTGTGCGTGCACATTAATAACACGCCCTAGCCACCTTCTTTGCCGCCGCCCCAGTTACAATCCCTAGAACCGACTGTTGGCCAGTTTAAAACATTTGTCACAGAAGTAATATAATAAGTTACATTAATCTGATAAATGGATTAAAATGGTTACATTATTACATTTTAACAGGAAGACTGGTAATACGTAGCCTATTAAATTTCAAAAGAAACTTTCCCAAAGCTGCCGGCTGGTATCGGTTGTGTTTGGCTTCAGGTTTCGTTTTGTTTTTTTTGTTTTTTTGTCGTGTTTTGCTTCCCAGATTCCTACCTCGAGGTGATGTCTCATGTTTCCGACATTACCCGCGATACAATCAGAATGCATTGTTTACGTAGAATACCACGCGAAGCGCCGTAACTCCCTTTCGATAAAGAAAAAAAAGACATTTTAGTCCCTTTAGCATAGATTAAAACGCCAATGACCCTAGGAAGCCTATACCTGTTCTAACCATGAACATTTCCCGAAACGGAAGCCGGATTTAGTTTTTTTTTTTTTTTTATTTACCTTCATTATGTTAAACTTTATGCTGACTCATTTACATAAATTGTTAATGTCACTTCATTTATTTCAGTGGTTGTTTATTAGGGGGTCCAAGCATCGTTACTGCTGGATCCCTATTGATTTTTTTTTAACTTAGAATCGACAATAACAGAAAATGTGGATTCACTTCAACGATAAAGCACAGCTTGTATGCTTTCACTACTTACGCTTTCAATTATATATTTTCATACTTTCCAAAGTCCCAACCGGCGCTCCGCAGCTAACTGCGCTCCTTCTTGCACCGTTACACAGCGTTTAAATGTTACTTTTAGATCAACCATGGAGCGCAATACGAGGGGGAAAGGATCAAAGACAGTGCCGCTGTTTATGACAATTAGTATCGGCCTACATGGAAACCTGTAGGTCTAGTGAGAAGCTAACGCAACTGCAGCATCACGCTAAGAGGACAGGTCCGACTAGATGGGCCACTTGGTACATAGCTTAAATACATCACCCCATTTTTTTCCCTCTCATTTCGAATAAAACGCCACCGTTCCAGTTTGGGGTTTCATTTTTCTTAATCACGACGCTTCCCTTTTTAAGATCACTGCCACACGGGTAAGGCTGGCTTTTCGCTTGTTTCAAGATAGGCCTAAAACAAGGTACAATACCTATTATTTATAATCGCTTGAAAGTAAATCTCATGAAAGTAAACGTTAATGATTACCAGTTTTCCTGTTAAAGTGCGAATGTTAGATTTAATTTATATTTAATCGGCTACGAATAAAATCTTCTATATTTAACATTCAGCGGCGATTTTACATAAGGCGATATGAATACGCTTGACAATTTTGCCGCGCACTGGTTGCCACTGTCGTCGTCCAGCGGTTTTCAGCATTTTCAGTATAAGGATTTCCTTCCAGGCATTTTGTTCATTAGTGTTCAATTCGTGCTGTCTTCTGGATTCATGATCATGTTTTTACAGTATAACGTAGCTAAATATGAAATGTTGCATAACACAGGTGCAGTTAAAACATCTAAATTCCATTTTGCTCTTGCTGACAAATATACTTTGTAGTTTGCCTGGGTATTAGTAACTATGGCAACGAAGATCGTCTTTGAGCAGCCCCAGCCAGTGATGGAAAGATTTGACTCCCCTGAATGGAGCTCTGGGATCTGTGACTGCTGTCAGGACAAGGCTGATTGTAAGTGCATTAAAAGCCATGCCATGTATGCTGGTGTGTGCCTGTCAGTGGCCTGACATGAAAGTATCTCTGTGTGTGGGCATGTCTCATCTAATGCCTGTATGTCGTCCCCAGGCTGCTTTGCTTTCTGGTGCTTGCCCTGCTATGCCTGCCGGACTGCCAGGACCCACGGCGAGTGTCTGTGCTTGCCATTACTCGATGTCTGTGGAATAGTGCCTCCCATCACCTATGCAATGCGGGTCTCTGTGCGGCGGCACTATGGCATCAGGGTAGGAACACACACCGTTCTAATCAGTCTTCCGGTTCTATTGTTGTATGGGAATGTTGCCTTGGATAGATGGATGAATGGATGGCCAAGCTGAGAGGTGGCATTGTGGTATTCTAAGTATCTTCTTGTATTAGAACACCATGTGCAATGACTTGGATTCCATTTGTAATGGCTGTCTCTGAAATAGGGCACCATATGTAATGACCAGCTCTCTCGCTGTATTAGGACACCATGTGTGATGACTCTCTGTTTTAGGACACCATGTGTGATGACTCTTTTAGGACACCATGTGTGATGACTCTCTCTGTTTTAGGACACCATGTGTGATTCTTTTAGGACACCATGTGTGATGACTCTCTCTGTTTTAGGACACCATGTGTGATGACTCTTTTAGGACACCATGTGTGATTACTGTCTCTGTATTAGGACACTATGTGTGATGACTCTCTCTGTTGTAGGACACCATGTGTGATGACTCTCTCTGTTTTAGGACACCATGTGTGATGACTCTTTTAGGACACCATGTGTGATGACTCTCTCTGTTTTAGGACACCATGTGTGATGACTCTTTTAGGACACCATGTGTGATGACTCTCTTTGTTTTAGGACACCATGTGTGATGACTCTCTCTGTTTTAGGACACCATGTGTGATGACTCTTTTAGGACACCATGTGTGATTACTGTCTCTGTATTAGGACACTATGTGTGATGACTCTCTCTGTTGTAGGACACCATGTGTGATGACTCTCTCTGTTTTAGGACACCATGTGTGATGACTCTTTTAGGACACCATGTGTGATGACTCTCTCTGTTTTAGGACACCATGTGTGATGACTCTTTTAGGACACCATGTGTGATGACTCTCTTTGTTTTAGGACACCATGTGTGATGACTCTCTCTGTTTTAGGACACCATGTGTGATGACTCTTTTAGGACACCATGTGTGATTACTGTCTCTGTATTAGGACACTATGTGTGATGACTCTCTCTGTTGTAGGACACCATGTGTGATGACTCTCTCTGTGTTAGGACACCATGTGTGATGACTCTCTCTGTTTTAGGACACCGTGTGTGATGACTCTCTCTGTTTTAGGACACCATGTGTGATGACTCTCTCTGTTTTAGGACACCGTGTGTGATGACTCTCTCTGTTTTAGGACACCATGTGTGATGACTCTCTCTGTTTTAGGACACCATGTGTGATGACTCTCTCTGTTTTAGGACACCATGTGTGATGACTCTCTCTGTTTTAGGACACCATGTGTAATGACTGCTTATATGCCACTTGCTGTGGTCCCTGCACCTGGTGCCAGATATCAAGAGAGATGAAAGCGCGATTCCGACCGATCACCCTCATCAACGCCAGAGTTAAACAATGAAGCTTTTAACTGTCATCAATCCTCTGTGGTCAGTTTTGAATTACTTACCTTCATCAGCTTCTGGTCCAAAACAGCTCACTGCCTGTTTAGCCTGAAGTCATTTTCCAATTTTTACATCTCTATATAACACTTAAAGTAGTAAAAAAAAATATGAGGGCATTCCAGACCCTTAGTGCCACATCTCTGCACAGCCAAGTATTACAAACACAGGAAAATCAATATGTTGATATTGTCATTAGCTGCTACGAGTACCTCTAACACTGCTAAATGCAACTAAATACAATTTAACCCTTAAAATAAAAATTTAGTAAATCTTGCAAATATTTTGACTTTACATATGTTCATATATGTGGTGTAAGGAGATATTGGGGGAGCTTGGGAAACAGAACAATGTGATACAATGATTCCATGATAGACTACGGAGGTTTATTTGGGATGTTCCCGTTTTCAGGGATGGATGGGAGGAGGATAAGCGCTTCAGTTAACACTCGTGAAATCGCAGTATTGGTGAGAGAGAAGGAAAAAAAGGACGAACACTGTGCAGAGAACCCCTCACTTCCTTGGATGTTCAGATACTCAGGAGTGGGGTTACAATGTGTAACTCAGTGAGAATCACACACACTATTGGGAAGTGTGACCATTTCCAGTGGTTTAAAAACATTTTCGGCATCAAATTGGGCAAACATTGTAAAAAAAAACTGCCACTTTATGTAATGTCCCACTAACACCTCGCACTTTAGAGACAAAGAGTGGGGGGTGG
Source organism: Brienomyrus brachyistius (assembly GCF_023856365.1). Classification (NCBI taxonomy): domain Eukaryota; kingdom Metazoa; phylum Chordata; class Actinopteri; order Osteoglossiformes; family Mormyridae; genus Brienomyrus; species Brienomyrus brachyistius. The sequence continues at coordinate 11,325,844 of NC_064550.1, forward strand.
GGGCAATACAGGTAAAAAAAATATATATATAGGTAAATATGGACAAATAGAAGTTTTTATTTTCTTACAATTATATTGTAAGTAATTGCGCATAAACGCGGCACTTGAAACGCGCATGTAGAAATACAGGCACTTTGCCACAACGGCATATATTTTAGGAAATAAATTACCACAAAATAATTTTGCCATAAATTTGATAGCACATATATACAACATAATATTTAGTATATCAATGACAGCTAATATATTAAATGTTTTTTTTGTTATTTTATCAACATACCGCTTAAAGTGCTTGGTAAGCAATGGAAATGAACGTGATTCTATGCTGTGACTGTCAACGTTTGGAACTATTCACCGTCCTCGCGACCCGGACTTTTGTCAGAAATTCTTTTTTTTACAAGGGAGTGTCGCCACTCTGTCTTTTCTACCGCTCTGCTACACTTAATCCATCGTAAGCACACTGTGCGACAGTAATAATCCTCCGTGGGAGGATCGCACGGTTATCAAACAGCAGCAAATAGTCTTGTGGACTAAATGAAGCATCAAAGCAAAGAATTTGCGTCGAGGACGCCTTGTAATCGAGTTATTAAAGCAATCGAGTTATAAAAGCAAACAGACAAGTGGACCTGAGATTATGCCCCACCCCAATTCAGAGGATTTCCGCGGTCCATGGGGCTTGGAACATCTCAGAATTGCGTGCAACTTCACACGCAACTTCACAAATAACTAAATATACTTTCTGTATAATGTAAAATGATATACAAATCGTTTTACTCACAGAACTTAAACTAACTCTACAAGGCAATAAACAGCATGTCGTTGCAAATTTCTGCCATGATTTACTGACCAAGGAATAAGGTGGGTCATTAGGCTAGACCAGATGAGGACTGGGGTCACCACCCATTATTTTCCTGAGGGCCAAATTCCATGAACAAGAAAAAGTCCACTTCTGATTGGGGAATTCCCCTGACCAACCCACCAATCAGCTAAGGCACCTTACACATATTCAGGTTTCCTATATGTGAGGTTTCCCCCCTTGAAGTACCCTATCAGCAAACTGGAATATTGCTTTATTTTGTGTCTATTTAAGAACTGAGACTTGAATGTGAACTTGGTGGTTGTGTTGGGAATGTAGTTGACATTGTTTCACATGTTTGATGTCAGTTGCGTGTGTGATGGTGTGTATGTATAACTCCTTTTTGTGTCGTCTTGGTCATATGTGACTGTGTTGTTGGTTGTGTTTCTACGAGTGTGTGACAGTGGCGTGGCCAGAAATGTACAAATGGGTGAAATAGGGTGGGTCACTATTTTATACTCTCAAATTCCACAGTGAGCATTTTTTTCCCCATTTTCTTCTATTTTTATTATTCTATTCATTTACGAAACCTCCGGCATCTAGTAAAATAATTACGTGAATGAGATAATTCCTCAGCAATTAATTTTCAACTTTGCAAAGAAATAAACACCGATACTTTGTACAACTAAGCATGAGAGAGAGAGGGAGAGGTATGCGGAGGCAAATGTGTAGTGGAAAGGAGCTGGCGAACGAAATGCAGAGCCTTAACTGCCTGAACTGAGGCCAACACTATTGGGAAAGACGAGGAAATGGAGAGAAGTCTATCACCAGCCTGCATTGCATAGCTGTATGCAACCCATATATGAGTTAGATTTTTTATACAAACCCTGTAACTGACGAACAGAGCTGATATGATCCCATCATGGACTACATTTCAGAAACTGGACATAATACTCTAACGGTGTTATGTTGTCTGTACTTCCAAAAATACTGCACAAGATGTAATTTTTTAATAGCTCTTAATTTGAAGCACAAAATACAACTTTCGTTTGGATGGGACCTTATTTGGCTTTGCCACTGGTAATATTTATGTATTTCTGTTTCATTCGTCTGCCGTCAGCTGTGTGAGAGCGTTTGTCTGTGGTTATGTCTGGTGAGTGTCATGTGTTGTCTATGCATGTGACAGTGTTCCATGTTCCTTCAGTCTGTGTAGTCATGGTTCCTATTCTTTTCTGAGTGATTCTACCTCAGCTGCATCTTGTGACCTGTCCTGACCCAGTCTTTCTTACCCTCCCCCATCTTTTCTCAACAGCTGCCTCACTAAAGACAAAGCCGAGCGGTAATGACCTTCTTCACCAGCAGACGGCCACAGATGTAATTACACCTCATAATTGAGTACAGCCATATCCATTTTCTTGCGATGCCGGGACCAGATCGGAAAGTTAATGACCTATGACGAAACTTTTTATTTGCCCAGTGGAAGGAAGTCCTGCCTCGTTTACGGAAAGGATTTACGGAAAAGATTGAGTGTTTTTTTTTTGTTGTTGTTGATCGATTATGTTGGAGAACATGTTTGTAACTTTTCAGCTAAAATTTTGGTTTTGGGCTACACTTACATATTTTGTTCATGTCTTCGGTTGTGTGCACGTCTGCATTTGTACTTGTTTGCATGACTTTTGTTTGTTTTGATGTGTTCACCTTTAGTTCTTTATCACACTTGGTGCAGATGTTAGGTGTAAAAATTATGCGCATTTGAGTTAGAATATTCAACAGTACCTGTGCTTTGTTTTATATGTCCATGGCACTGTACCCCAGACACACTGGGGATTAGTAGGGTGACCACCTAATCCATGTCAGGAGAGACACTTTGAGCTAAGACAGGGTTTGTAAACTACTATTTCGACCATTTCAATCAAAAGGGCCTGGATTTTACTTAAGCCCTGAGTTCTTGCTGTGTGCTGATTGGTCAGTCTCCTATAATCATGCACGTGTCACTAATGTTAATGTGAAACAGCTGGATGAATCAATCAAGGAAACAAACCCCATTAAAAGGCAAACAAACAATTTAGCTAAGCAAGGAAGCCTTTTAAGGTAACTGGCAGAACCTGAAGCAGCTCGTGTTGGACCTCCTGACAAGGATTAGGTGGTCGCCCTGCATTCAAGGACCAGCACACAACTTGCGTTTCACCCACATTCACTTTTTACTTCGTTAACTCTTTCCACCTAAACACAACACTTATCGCTTCCTACTGAGAAAACAACAACATTGTAGCCACTGTCACCGAACTGTGTGGAATGGTGTTGTCTGTCATGATAAATATGTGTTACATTACATATGACATTTATTTATATGCACGTAAGTAAATCTGAGCAGGAAGGGTGGATGCAATACTGAAATGTGGGTGGATGTTACAGCCTGCTAGCGTAGCGCTCAGGCCTCTGCTATGTGGAATTCACGTGATCAACTAGAAAAATATTCCAGTTGAACTACATTCCTTCACGTATGTGCACACTAGTTATTAACAAAACAGACCTTTATATGTTGTGCTTTGGCGTCTGTTACTCATCTTCCGGGGCAAATAGCTTGGACCTTGTGCTGTGTCACTTAGTAAAAAACTTTAACATGAACAATAGGGGCCTAAATACCCACCTATGTCACCAACACCCCCTACAAACTCTAAATAAGTATTTTTTGTGGCTTATTTTAGTGGGATCATTTTCTTTTCATGGAGCCTTAGCCTAATCACTGCTGTCAATCCAGTCCAACCAGTGGAGCAGAGGTATTTGTGATTGCCTAGTATTTGTGTACAGTGCATTTCCTCTTAACAAACCGCGTCACAATCACATGTTCTGGTCGATTCTGGTCAAATAAAAAGCATGTAGTTGCAACGTTCGTGTGTTAATGCTAAATTATGTGGTCGGTAATTTAACATTAAAATTAAAACATCATTCCGACGCAGAGCTTTTCGGTGGAAATGCAAATATTTCCTAGAAGAGATCGCATGTCAGCAGCCCCCCCATGTTACAATTCAGCTGGACAGCTGGTTATGTCTGTATGCAAGGGTGTCACAGGGGTGGGAGGGAAACAAATCCTGTATGGCCATGTATGTTTACTTATGTCAGAGGTGGAAAGTAACTAACTACTTCGTTACTGTATTGAATTATATTTTTTTCACATTTCTGTACGTTGGGTAAGTAGGTTTTTTTAATTGGATCACGGCAGGGAAAGTTAGCGATGGGACAGATAATACCCAGAATTCAGTGCTTTTCTCGTCAAAGTTCCGCGACACGAAGCGCAGAGTTTGAAACCCTAGAGTTTTCGGATTCTGTCAGCTCTTAGCAACTTACAAAAGCAAGATGAAAGCTTTAGGTGTAGTTTTTTCAGAGAAAGAGAGAGAGAGAGAGAGAGACCGTAAGTACTACATACAGCACCTTTTGATACATTATGGAAAGTGGCCCTGGAAATGGGAAGAGGCCGCCTTTGGATGACTGTGATCAGGCTGCCTTATTGATGAATTATGAATAGTAGCCTATGTTGGTAACGTCATGACAAAGGTGTTAAAATCTGCATCCTGTGGCCATTAGTTGATAAGTTTCACTTAATAACACACACACACACACACACACACACACACACACACACATATATATATATATATATATATATATATATATATATATATATATATATATGGCTTTGCGATATGACCAACATGTCATCCCGATAGCAATCCATATCACAATGTAGCACATTTTCTGTAAATTCAATGAATAAATGGTTTATATAAATGACCACAAGGAAAGACCTATTTATTACCTCTTTAATTATGTACTCGACAAATAAAAGGTACTTTTATCTAGAACATTTTTGCACATTTGCGGTGAAGATCAGGTATCGCTGTGAAATGTTGCGCAGTGTACGCAAGTTTCACTCCTGTTTCAATACGTATGTATTAGTTCATGCAATGTAACTGATACCATCGGCTGAAACATTTTTTTTCCCCTCAGTCAATATGAGGAGAACCAAATTCTGCCGGCAAGTAAAAGCAAAACCCTGGAAAATATTGGATGAGACAAACACCACTATTTTGAATATTGGATGGATTGTGCCCCCCATGAGTAACGCCTATGTCTCCATGGAAACAGGTTGCCTTAATTTCCCCAGCATGTGAACTTGTCGTCTCCGGCAGCTACAGCGCGCCCCCTAGTGTCACAATATGATAAGCAGCTTACTGAATGCAACTACTGCATGTCTGTGGAATGTAGTTAATGCTTAAGCGATAATAAAACACAAGGACATCTGTATATTCTGAAGATTTGCTCAGTAGTATAAATGCTCAAATTATTTAATGAGTTAATTTGTATAAATAATTATTAAATGAAGTAGGTTGGCGTGGTGGCTGACTGTAGCCTCTCAGCTCCAGGGATGTGGGTTTCGCCTTAGTTCTCTTTGTGAGGTTCCATGTTCTTCCCACGCGTGTGCAGGTTCCCCCCCGGTGCTCTCATATCATCAGGCTGAATAAACACGCCCTGCATTTAGCATGGTATTGTATCCCCTGTCTTGTACCTGACACTGCTTCTTGGCTCATCATGACCCTGACCTAGATAAGCAGTATAGAAAAGGAACAGATGGATTTAATTATTACATGCGTATAACTTCTTGACTTGAAAAGGTCTAGTGTCAAAGTACATATAGAATATAATGTATGTGAAACAGGGGCGGCATGGTGGTGCTGTGGTTAGCACTGTTGCCTCACACCTCTGAGACCCGGGTTCGAATCTCTGCTTGGGTCCCGTGTCTGGAGTTTGCATGTTCTCCCCATGTCGTTGTGGGGTTTCCTCCGGGTACTCCGGTTTCCCCCCCACAGTCAAAAACATGCTGAGGCTAATTGGAGTTACTAAATTGCCCATAGGAGTGCATGTGAGTGACTGGTGTGTGAATGTGCCCTGCGATGGGCTGGCCCCCCATCCTGGGTCGTTCCCTGCCTTGTGCCCATTGCCTCCTGGATAGGCTCCGGGCCCCCTGTGGCCCAATAGGATAAGATTTGGAAAATGGATGGATGGATGTATATAAAACATCTACATAAGTTCATACATCTATTTTCTGTACCTACTTGTCTTATTTGGGGGGGGGGAGAGATCTAGAGCCAATCCTAGGAGCTATATGCACAAGACAGAGAATAACCCTGGATGGGAGAGAGAATAACTCATTGCAGAAGACACACACACACACACACCTCACCTGAACCTGTTTTTGGACTGGGGGGGCATCCCATGAAGACACAAGGGGAATATGCAAATGCCACACACAAGCATCCATGGTGGAGACTCGAACCCTACCCCCATAGGTGTGAGTATATGATAAATATAAATGTCTGCTAAGCCTACTGTATGCACTGTGACTGTATGCACTGTGACTGTATGGACTGTGACTGTATGCACTGTGATTGTATGCACTGTAACTAAACATTCTGCAGTTGCTGCTCCTGATATGTCTAGTCAATATCCTACTAGGTCTGGGTAATATCCTTCACTGCTGTATTGCCATTAACCCAGATGCTACATCAATCACTGTACAGCTATTGCCTCGTGATTCTTATCTTACAGGAGTTACTGTTATCAGGGATTCGAAAGAATGATATAATCTGGTAAAGCACAAGACTGAAAATATTCCATTTAAATGATAAGACATATTAACAGCTGACTGTGTATCCAGATGTTTTCCATAACTACTTATGGAGTACAGGGTTCACATGAGTGGGCCAGTGTATGGGGGGGGGGGGGATTCCAGCAGGAATAATGGAATAATATATATTTGGCGTAAGATTTCTGGGGAGAGTGTGAGCGTCACGCCGGATGCATGAGAGCTGGCAGACCGGGTGGTGTGTTTACAAACCCCCCCCCCCCAATGGTGTTCAGTGTGTGCGCTGGTGGCTTCTCCTGTCCCTGCCACTGCCCATATACTCTGGCAGTCGCACACGCGCTGTGCTTCTGCGTATCCGCTACAGCAGCACTCACCGCACTGACGTTGCAGCATACTTTCAGAAGCAATGCTGACCTGTATCAGACAAACATTTTGTCATACAGTTATTTTTCACGTTCGTTGTTAAACTGTACCCTTAATAGTGTTAGTCTTACTTTAAATGGTGAAATCTTTACAATTATTTTAAAATCTTTCTTATATTGCATCCTTTCACAGCAGGACTATTGCATGAGTGCCTATTACATATACACTCACCGGCCACTTTATTAGGTGCACCTTGCTAGTACCGGGTTGGACCCCCTTTTGCCTTCAGAACTGCCTTAATCCTTCGTGGCATAGATTCAACAAGGTACTGGAAACATTCCTCAGAGATATTGGTCCATATTAACATGATAGCATCACGCAGTTGCTGCAGATTTGTTGCTTGCACATCCATGATGCGAATCTCCCGTTCCACCACATCCCAAAGGTGCTCTATTGGATTGAGATCTGGTGACCATGGAGGCCATTTGAGTACAGTGAACTCATTGTCATGTTCAAGAAACCAGTCTGAGATGATTCGAGCTTTATGATATGGTGCATTATCCTGCTGGAAGTAGCCATCAAAAAATGGTACACTCTGGTCATAAAGGGATGGACATGGTCAGCAACAATACTCAGGTAGGCTGTGGCGTTGCAACGATGATCAATTAGTACTAAGAGGCCCAAAGTGTGCCAAGAAAATGTCCCCCACACCATTACACCACCACCACCAGCCTGAACCGTTGATACAAGTTAGGATTAATCCATGCTTTCATGTTGTTGATGCCAAATTCTGACCCTACCATCCGAATGTCGCAGCAGAAATTGAGACTCATCAGACCAGGCAACATTTTTCCAGTCTTCTATTGTCCAATTTCGGTGAGCCTGTGCGAATTGTAGCCTCACTTTCCTGTTCTTTGCTGACAGGAGTGGCACCCAGTGTGGTCTTCTGCTGCTGTAGCCCATCTGCCTCAAGGTTCGACGTGTTGTGCATTCGGAGATGCTCTTCTGCATACCTTGGTTGTAACGAGTGGCTATTTGAGTTACTGTTGCCTTTCTATCAGCTTGAACCACTCTGGCCATTCTCCTCTGACCTCTGGCATCAACAAGGCATTTTCGTCCACAGAACTGCCGCTCACTGCATGTTTTCCCTTTTTTGGACCATTCTCTGTAAACCCTAGATGGTTGTGTGTGAAAATCCCAGAAGATCAGCAGTTTCTGCAATACTCAGACCAGCCCGTCTGGCACCAGCAACCATGCCACGTTCAAAGTCACTTAAATCACCTTTCTTCCCCATTCTGAAGCTCAGTTTGAACTGCAGCAGTACGTCTTGACCGTGTCAACATGCCTAAATGCATTGAGTTGCCACCATGTGTTTGGCTGATCAGTAATTTGCGAGCAGATGAACAGGTGTGCCTAATAAAGTGTACATTGCACCCCCCCACCCCCGGCAGGGCGAATTCGGTCCTCTCCCATGTAAAACTTCCTGCCACGTCACTGCATGTAACAAATTATCTTTTGCTTGAACTTTGTCTTGAAAAGGCATCAGTGCCACCAAAGAGAAGTTAATGATGGAATAATTTAGATTTACCGTAATATGTCTTGTATGAGTGTCAGAGTCAGAAAGTGTGAGCATCACGCCAGATGCGTCAGAGCTGGCAACCCTGATATCTATTATCCATTTATCCATCTTCATTAACTATCCAGCACAATGCTGTGATGTTTATTAAGTTAACGTTCAAATTAAGTTGAGTCATTGTACATAAATCTGATTGGAAGTAATTGCAAAAGCAGTACTCCAAACATGCTGGATTTTATCAGATGTTAACCACATTTTTATCAGCTTAACAGTTTTTTTGTAACAGTTTAACACTTTTTTTTTTATCAGTCTAGCAGTTGTCTAGTTCTGCTGACATATCAGAATTGAAATTGTGTTCGATGTGGCTGTTTAAAACAATAAAATCTTCTTCTTTTCATGCTTTCTTGTCAGAAGATTCTGCTTAGAACTAGGACTTAATAATGAATGAAATCTGGATTTACTAACAAATACACACCCTAACCCATGCGCACATTCTGATCGCAGACACAGAGGCCGAACCCTCCGAGCCAAACCCCACCCCCTATTCATCCTGTCATTATGTCAGGACTGAGGTTATGTTAGAGCCATTGGGAACTCTCAAAAAGAAAGATATAGAGGAATCAGGCCAAATGGAATGTGGATGACACACACAGTGGAGCAATATCTGAAGTACTTTCATTGCATGCTGAGACGCACAGTGAGGAACCAACTGTCAGCAGAGTAAACACCTCTACAGCTACAGACCTCCAATCTTCACGTGACCATCAGATTAGCTTAAGAACAGTGCATAGAGGACTTCATGGAATGGGTTTCCATGGCCGAGCATCTGCATCCAAGCGCTACATCACCAAGTGCAATGCAAAGCGTCGGATGCAGTGGTGTAAAGCACACTGTCACTGGACTCTAGAGTAGTAGAGGCTTGTTCTCTGGGGTGACAGATCATGCTTCTCTATCTGGCAATCCGATGGACGAGTCTGGGTTTGGCAGTTACCAGGAGAACGGAACTTGCCTAACGGCATTGAGCAAAGTGTAAAGATTGGTGGTGAGGGGATTATGGTGCGGGGTGTTTTTCAGGGGTTAGGCTTGGCCCCTTAGTTCCAGTGAAAGGAACTCTTAATGGCGCATCATTCAAAGCCATTTTGGACAATTTCACACTCCCAGCTTTGTGGGATCAGTTTGGGGACAGCCCCGTCCATCGAACATGACTGTGCACCAGTGCACAAAGCAAGGTCCATAAGGACATGGATGAGCGAATCTGGTGTGGAGGAACTTGACTGGCCTGCACAGAGCCCTGACCACAACCCAACAGAACACCTTTGGGATGAATTATAGTGGAGACTGTGAGCCAGACCTTCTCATTCAACATCAGTGCCTGACATCACAAATGCTGTCTTGGAAGAATGGTGAAAAATCCCATAAACACACTCCTAAACCTTGTGGACAGCCTTCCCAGAAGAGTTGAAGCTGTTATAGCTACAAAGGGTGGGCCAACTGCATATTAAAACCTATGTATTAAATATGGGATGTCATTAAAGTTCAGGTGTGTGTAAAGGCAGGTGTCCCAGTATTCTTGGCAATATAGTGTATTTTACTTAAATTATTAACCATTTATACCCATAAATATAATTCAAAAAGCCTCATGCTGTAGAGATACTTTTTAAAATTGTATTTCTCAGGGTTGTCAACTTTGGTCAGCTGGTTAGAGTGAGATTATCAATTCAGGACAAGTCTGCAGACAGATTCACATGCATTTACATGCACGTACTTAGCACATTTATTCCTTTGTAAATACTCTGTATAGTTTGCAAACTACCCCAAGGCTTTTGCGGTAGCTAATTTTAGGTTAATGAGGTCTCGTATGAGCGTGAGAGTGAGAAAGCGTGAGCATCACGCCAGATGCATCAGAGCTGGCAACCTGACATCTATTATCCATTTATACATCTTCATTGACTATCCAGTACAGTGTTGTGATGTTTATTAAGTTAATGTTCAAATTAAGTTGAGTCATTGTACATAAATCTGATTGGAAGTAATTGCAAAAGCAGTACTCCAAACATGCTAGATTTTATCAGATGTTAAACACATTTTTATCAGCTTAACAGTTTTTTTTTTAACAGTTTAACACTTTTTTTATCAGTCTAGCAGTTGTCTAGTTCTGCTGCAATATCAGAATTCAAATTGTGTTCGATGTGACTGTTTAAAACGTTAAAATCTTAAAACCAATCTAAAATGATTGATTTGACTGCTAAGTCTGACCAGCTAAAAAGCATTTGGCCAGAAAACCAAGTCCATTTGTGTCAATATCGGAATTTTTCATATTTTACTTATATATATATATATACACCATCTGTGCACAATAAGATAAACAAATAGCATCGTGCCAAGTAGACACTTATTAGAATCGTCTTTCTCTCAGCCATTCGTACATTTTACGTTAAAACTGAAATTAAGTTGAGTCATTGTGGACAAAGCTGATTACTACTAACTGGAAATAATTGCAAAACTCTGACTGTAAACATGCTAGATTTAATCAGTTTTTCATCTGGGTTTAATAGGACTTTGGTGAAGTTTAGCTTTAGAAACACATTCAAATTTTAACTGTTCAAATCTTTCTGCTGATATACCAGAATTAAAGCGGTCTTTTGTGTGATTTTTTTTTAAGTTAAGGACTTATTTTCATGCTTTTTTTGACAGAAAATTCTGCTGAGACTAATAAGACTTAACAATTAATGAAATCCAGATTTATTAACAAATACACACCCTAACCCTAACCCATGCGCACATTCTGATCGCAGACACAGAGGCCGAACCTTCTGAGCCAAACACCACCCCCTATTCATCTGGTAATTTTGTCAGGACTGAGGTTATGTTACAGCCATCGGGGGCTTTCAGAAAGGAACATTTAACAGAATCAGGCCGAATGGAATCTCTCCATCAGGATGATAAAAACTGAATTTTCTAAATACTATCAGTGTTACAGCATTGAAACCATTGTCAGTCATAATGAAACATCAGATTGACCTGGTGTATAACCTGGTAGCAGTGTTGTAAAACTTCGCCGATCTTCATGAAAACCTAATTGGTTTTCATGCTGGTTAGTGTATGAGGCTGCTCATGCCCTGTTCCTCTGTCAGTCATTGCATGTGTTACATAAAAGTGTTGCTGTTGGACGTTCCTGGTTAAGTGCCCTGTTTCAAGTCTGTGTGCTTGTTAAGCATTTCTTTCAGTTTGATTTAGCCTTGTTAAGTTCTTGTATTGTCTGCCTGCCTTTGTTTAGACCCCAAGTGGACCGTTTGTTTCCATTTATTGGTCTGTCTCGGAGTAAAATCCCTTCTGTCTATAAGCCACACAGACAATCATCATCATCAGTGTGAGGAAGGCTAACTTTAATGGTATGAGATAGTAAGGGCCTTATAATTGAAAATGAAATTAATATAGTAAATGTGTTTATTGATTGTTTTACACGGGTGTTTACAGAAGAGAACACGAGTAACTTACCACCATTTAGTACAAATACAGTGAAGTCTATGGCCAATATATGTATAACTGAGGCTGATGTGGTACAAAGCCTAGCTAAGCTCAAAATAAATAAATCACAGGGCCCTGATGGCATCTTGGATTGAAAACTGATTAACAGACAGGAAGCAGTAAGTAATTATTAGAGGCACAATGTCACAGTGGGCCTGCGTTCATAGTGGGGTACCACAGGGTTCAATTTTAGGACCACTATTGTTCCTAATTTACATTAATGATATTGACGCCAATACATACAGTAAACTGGTTAAATTTGCAGATGACACCAAGGTGGGTGGTGTAGCAGATACTAAACTTGCAGCACAGAGGCTACAGCAGGATCTGGATTTAATTAGCAACTGGGCTGATACCTGGCAGATGGAGTTTAACATGTAATGTAAGGTAATCCATGCAGGGAGCAGAAATATAAAGTACAGATATTTTATGGGTTCCACTGAAATAAAGGTAGCTGATTACGAGAAAGATTTCGGTGTGTATGTTGATGCTTCCATGTCCCACTCTCACCAGTGTGGGGAAGCAATAAAAAAAGCCAATAGGATGTTGGGTTACATCTCTAGGTGTGTGGAGTTTAAGTCAAAGGAAGTGATGCTACGATTATATAATTGCTTGGTAAGACCCCACCTAGAATAATGTGTGCAGGTTTGGTCACCATACTTTAAGAAGGACATTGCTGCCTTGGAAAAGGTGCAACGTAGAGCTACGAGAATGATTCCTGGTCTTAGAGGAATGTCTTATGATGAGAGGTTAGCTGAGTTGAATCTGTTCAGCCTCGACCAAAGGAGACTAAACATGATCCAGGTTTATAAGATTCTAAGAGGTCTGGATGCTGTTCAGCCAAATGGCGACTTCAATATTAGTTTAAATACTACAACTCATGGCCATAGGTGGAAATTAGCGGGAGAACATTTTAAACCGAGTTTGAGGAAGCACTTCTTTACACAGCATGTAGTTAATGTAGTAGCCAATGAAGAGTATGGAATAGTTTTCCTGTTCAAGTAGTGCAGGCTAAAACCCTGGGTTCCTTTAAATCAGAGCTAGATAAGATTTTAACAACTCTGAGCTATTAGTTAAGTTCTCCCCAAATGAGCTGGATGGGTCAAATGGCCTCCTCCCGTTTGTAAATTTCTTGTGCTCTTATCTGTCATGCCCCTAAATGACAAATGCAATGTACAGTTAATGCAACCATTAATAAATGTCTTAGCTTCATTGTCCAAGTAATATAATTGCATTTTGTGTATAAAGTGTGGTGCCTACCTAGTGAAAGAGTTGTAAAGAATCATAGAGAAACATTTAATTATATATCTGGAGGTAGAATTTTAGAAATTTTGAGGTGTCAGACACTGATTAAATACCCTGATCTCAGACAAACCACAGCATGAAATGTCCTCATGCAGCATGGTGCTGGGTGTGTCTCTATGGGTATATAAGAAGGCCCATGTGCTCTTGGTCAAGGACTGTGGATGACAGTCGGTGTGATTGTGACTAATACTCCGTCTCTCACACTGTTTGTTAGGCAGAGTCACCTGTGTTTAGAGACTGAGTGAGAGGGTGAACATGGCAGGTTTGCTGTTACTGTCTGCGATCCTGCTGCTGGATGCTACTGTAGGTAAGAGGGCAGTGGTCCGCTTTCCATTCCTCTATCATTTAGAGAGTATTTAATGTGAGCAGGTTCATGTGACCATTTCTCCCTCTTTGTGTCTTTTCTTGTTCATTTCGTCTGCTTGTTGTTCTCTCTCTCTCTCTCTCTCTCTCTCTCTCTCTCTCTCTCTCTCTCTCTCTCTCTCTCTCTCTCTCTCTCTCTCTCTCTCTCTCTCTCTCTCTCTCTCTCTCTCTCTCTCTCTCTCTCTCTCTCTCTTTGACATTCTGTGTCTCTCTCACAGTGTTCAGTTACCCCCAGAGCCGCTCCTCCATTGTTGGGGGTAAACCTGCTAAGAAGGGTGACTGGTGGTGGATTGCTGCCCTAGTACTGAATGACGATCCAACGACGATTTTCTGCGGTGGGACCCTAGTGGCTGACAAATGGGTGCTGACGGCTGCTCATTGCATTAAAATGTAGGTAGAACAGGCAGGGCAGTGCTTATGCACATACATTTATATGTACATCCACGTGATAACGCATGTTATCGAGTATTTGACAGTACGAGTCAGTACTGGTAAAGGGAGCCACACCGACCGGTTAATGACGCCCCTCTGCTTTTCAGGGAAATATCACAATACTCTGTTCGGCTGGGTGTGCACCGCCTGACCGAAGATGTTACAGCGGAAAAAAAGTTCAAGATCGTCAAAAGTGTCATCCACCCAAAATACACACATTTCAGAGACGACTTTGACATTGCACTGGTGCAGCTGGACAGACCGGTCAGAGTCTTAGGCGTAGGGCCATATCCCTACTTGGGAGATTCCAAAGATAACTATAAAGGTCCCTGCCGTGTGGCCGGCTGGGGTCAAATTACAGAAAACGGTAAGTTTGCCTTTTTGACTGCAATCTTCAGCTACCTAACATTTACAGTGTAAAATGTCTAGCATATAACTGAATCTCTTCACTTTTAACATTTGCATTTATCAGACTCGTTTGCCCAATGACGCAGACAGCTCAGTTATGTCTATAACCTGCATAACTGTGACTAGTAATTGACTTAAGTGGTTTAGCTAACTTAATAATTAATTGGGCATCTGCACTCCATCGATTTCCGCAGAACCTTTGCCGGTGCCAAGGACCCTGCAGGAAGTTGCTGTCCCAATTGTTCCCAACGATGCCTGCAAGAAAAGCTACAAAGAGCTCAAACCTGAGATGATTTGTGCTGGCGAGTCCGGCAAAGATTCCTGCCAGGTTAGTCCTCTTGTTGATCTATTAGTTGTAGTGAAATAATTGCATTCAAAAGACAGACCTACATTACACATATTATGTAATAACATACATTAAAGTTACAAGTCTAACTTTTAATAATTATACATTTTCAGTATTTTGAGATGTATCCGTTTCATGTAGACAGCATGAATGCTGATGGAGAACCATCTCAGAGCTCAGTCAAAACAGCCAGTGACAATGTTTCAAAGGAACAAAAGTGTCGACAGAATTGACCCTTTGATTTTCTTGTCTGTTTCTCCGAACATCTGCACACAGGGAGACTCAGGAGGTCCTCTCATGTGCATCTCTAAAGATGGAAGTGAGGAAATCTTGAAATTGGCTGGAATCGTCAGCTACGGAAGGGGGTGTGGCCAAGCGGCATATCCGGGGGTCTACACCCGTGTCTCCAGCTACAGGGACTTCATCAGCAAAACCATCAACGGCTTTAGGAAGGGAATCAGGAAGTATAGAAAGGCCTAGAAAGTTAACTGCACTGCCGTTCTTCCGGTTATCATCACATCTCATGCTCTCCACCTGTCTTTGCTCCCCCTGCATTTTCCCTATTACTTTGTTTACTTTGAGTTTATGTAATGCTGCCCTTGTACACAAATCCAATAAATATGAGCATAGCAAGTAATCATTTCACCTCGAACCCTTAGATGCAGATTCTGGGTCTCTACTCCTGTAAGCTGAACCTTGGTGCTTCCTGTAATTCACATTGACAATTTCAGCTCTAATCCAGTATTAAGTCATCCTAAAATTCACTGTGGACTAGCAATCATCTGTCATCTGTCCTGTGGCTCATTCCCCCAAACACACACTTTTTAGGCCTTTCATCAAGAAATATACTAAGGTTTCAACAAACATTACCGTGTGGACAATCCGAGTGGATTGTAAACCTTGTTGAACCATTTAAAAATTCTGTGAGCTTATTTAAAAGCTGTTTAAAAATTCGGTGGCATTTAGTGTAGCATTATGTATATTAACCAGATAACATCCACATTAGTCTGAAAACACCATAAGCAATTCAATTAGTTATTGCTCATTGTCAACAAATGTGAATTCATTCGCCCACTAGATGGCGATAGATACGATGATGATGAGAACCTTTTATTGCTGTTGCAATACACCATGTCAATTGTCACAAGTACCAGCGAAAAAACTGGCTACCAACCCGACCATACATATACACAAACATCACAGTAGGGGGTAGACAGGTCGGGAATACAGGGGCAAACAGAGAAGAAAAAAAAACAGAATAACATGAGGAGGGAGGAGGAGAATAAAAAAACAGCCCCCAGACTGTACTCCAATGGGGAGGACATTGTAGGAACCGAAAAAAAACACCTCAGCAACATAAGCACATGGTCGCTACACCTTACAACATAAAATGATACAACTTGCAACAGGTGGGGGAAATGGGGAGGTGAAGGTAGTCCAGCACAGACAAACAGCCATCCGGTCCTGCAGCCACGAGGGCGCTGGTCACAGACCCGCCTGTTCACGCTGAGGGTATGAAGCGGCGAAGGCGTGGGATGGGGGGGACGGTGAGTCCTTGGGATTGGGGGAGAGGAATGCAAGAGAGTCTCACTGCCTTGTTCTTCCGGGCGAGTTGTTAGTTCAGCAGCGGCCAATGCTGATTGGGGGGAGATAACTGATTATATAAGCAGTACGTGTTTTGTTCTTGTTTCACGGTACTATACAAATGAACGTGTTCATTTGTTTCACGATTAATCCAATTAAATTAACTCTTAAATAAATTACTCTTTCAACTGAACCATTTCACTCTAATTCCCCTTATACATATCTGTATAATACTATATACAAACTTGAAAACAAACAAACAAATAAATAAAAACTCTAGAGGGCATAGTTTAGGACCACGCAGAAGTCTACGTCCAGGCTTTGCCCCACTTACACCACAGTGCACGCACACTGAGATACTACACACTTTGGTGACATATGTTGACACAAGGGGGCAGTATGGTGGTGCAGCGGTTAGCACTGTTTCCTCACACCTCTGAGACCCGGGTTCGAGTCTCCGCCTGGGTCACGTGTGTGTGGAGTTTGCATGTTCTCTCCATGTCGTCGTGGGGTTTCCTCCGGGTACTCCGGATTCCCCCCCACAGTCCAAAAACATGCTGAGGCTAATTGGAGTTACTAAATTGCCCATAGGTGTGCATGTGTGAGTGAATGGTGTGTGAGTGTGCCCTGCGATGGGCTGGCCCCCCATCCTGGGTTGTTCCCTGCCTCATGCCCATTGCTTCCGGGATAGGCTCCGGACCCCCCGCGACCCAGTAGGATAAACGGTTTGGAAAATGGATGGATGGATGAAAACCTGTGTTCTGTGGTCTGAGTGGACAATCCAAGCTGCTGCGTTTTTATTA